>NW_022639694.1:426048-427367 GCF_010583005.1 Odontomachus brunneus
CTAGAACTGTTTGCATTGCCATCTAACATTTGCGGGCGGAAACTAAGTTAAGGTCCTAATAGAATACTGCAACAATACAGTGCTTGTATAGGTTGTCAAAGTAGAGTATTTTTAATTTTAGTGTTGTATAAACACGCGAGATAATTATTTCATATTTTATGCGTTCGAGTATCGTTTTATCGTTATAAAATTTGGTGGCCCTGAAAAAAGCCGATTTTTGCGCCTATTTCAATAATTATTGTTTCTTATTACTATGGATACAGAAATGCAACCGGTTTCTGCTATCACCATCAAGAATTAACGTTTAGAAACGTTAACTTCATGTGCATTGTTTGAACATTTTTTAATAATATTGAATTTATATTTTTTACATGTTATTTTACGATATGATTTTTCTGAATGTTGTTTAAATGTTTCAAAAACATTACAAAAAATATTTTTCAAATGTTATTTTAACATTTATTTAAGATCAATGCAACATCTTAAAAATATTTCTGATGATTAAAAGCTATCCGCTTTTTTCGTTTGTTGTCTGGGAAGAACCATTGCTTCGACTCGACTTTCTCGCGAACATGATTGATTCGATACCTAATCGATTCAATCAAATTATTGACCGTGCCGGGTATTGGACTGACTATTGACTATCGACCTCAATTATTTCGGCATAAAAATGGGCTCTTTTCAGGGCTACCAAATTTTATAATGATGGAACAATATTCGAACGCATAAAATATGAAATAATTATATCTCGCGTGTTTATGCAACACTATTTTTTTTTTGTTTAGGCAAAGGAAATGCTTTACGCACACCCCCGGGAAATACGGGACTTTCCCAGGGGTAGTGTGGGACTCTCCCCCCCCCCGGAACTAACCGTCCGGGGGGGGCCTACCCACTAAAACCTCTGCCGGGCCCGTTGCGGCCATTGCGAGGCTGTCCCGGGAACCGCTTGCGCATTACTTCCGGGACGCCCTCAGTCGCAGGGCGGAGAATTAGACCCCCCACCTCCAATACCGGGCCGGGAAAACATGTTCCCCCAGCCCGTGTGACCTATCCTCCATAACCCGACGTGAGCCCCCCCGTCCGGTCATTCCTCACCTACTAGGGTCGCTATTGGCCGGGTCCGGTCCCGTCCAGACCTGGCCCGCCCCTACGCTCCCGACCGAGGTCGCGGGGCGAAGGGGTCGTTGTATCCCTCCGCCCCTCTCGGTCAGGAGCCTCCTGGCTCTGGGAGGGGGGTGAGGCCTAAGAGTCCGCCCTTGCGAACTGGCCGCCCTGCCCCCCTGCCGGAGGCGCCTGGTCTGAGTCCTTGTTACGGGGGG
>NW_022639694.1:427441-431809 GCF_010583005.1 Odontomachus brunneus
TCCTTGTCACGGGGGGGGGGGAGTCGCGCCTTGCGACGCGCCGACCGACCAGGCGCCTCCTATCTCCCCCAGGCTAGGTCCTCCAGCGAACAGAAGGACCTGGTGGCATTGGGGGGGGGGGCGCACCCGCAGATACCCCGGGGGAGGGAACGCCAGCAGTGACGTCCCCTCCCTGCCCACGGGTGCGCCGCCCCTCGATCCTGCGCTGATGCGCGGGTAGGTGAGGCGCTGCTCTTCTCCTGCGGCGCCTCACCCCGTCCCGAGAAGCGGCTTCGCCCCTCCTCACACGCTCCGCCTCCTCCTTCTGCGACATAACTGCGTCGCGGAAGGATGTGACGGCGGACCAGCCCTCATCTCACCCGAGCATGGCCCTGATAAGAGCCGGGGGAGAGAGGTCCGCTCCCACCACATTAATCAGGCGCTCCACTACCCACGAGGAGCATTCCTTGAGGGTATGTTGCGCCGAGTCCACCTCGTCACCACAGTGGTGGCAGCGGGAGATGAACTCTCTACCTATCTTATGCAGGTACTCATCGAAGCATCCGTGTCCGATGAGTACCTGCGTTGTCCGGAAGGACAACTCCCCGCGGGCCCTGTCTACCCACTCCTTTAGACAGGGCCGAATGGCCTCGGCGACTCTCGTTCCCGACCGGCCCGGCGCCCCCTCCAGGTGGATGCTCCACCTCAGGAGGAGGCGTTGACGGGCCTGGTTCTTCGCTAGTCTAATGGCCAGATGTTCCAAGTCTCCCCCCAGCATGTAGCCCCTTGACACGCCGATAGTTTTCAGCATGCATCTGAGCAAAGAGTTCCAGCGGGGGGAGACCGGCCAGAGCCGTGGCGGCCATATGTGACGTCGTCCGGTAGGCCCGGGCGAGGCGAATAGCGACCCACCGCTGTATGCGGTGTGCCAGCAAGATTAATCGCTGGCTGGTCGCCATCGCGCTCGCCCAGACCGAGGCCCCGTAAATGGCCATACTGTGGACAACGCCGGCATACAGCCGCCGTGCCCTCCTCTTGGGGCCGCCAAGGTTGGACAGGAGGCCACCCAACACATTGGCCACCCTGCCCAACTTGGGGGCCAGAAGCTCAAAATGCTTCTGGAACCCCCATTTGCCATCCAGGACGAGTCCCAGGTACTTTAACGTGGGACCCGCCCTCACGGAGACGTTGTCGATCCGGATCCGGGCCCTTGGTGGCTCCCCCCTTGACCGATTATGCATAAACAGCATTTCTGTTTTAAGGGGAGCCACCGTGAGGCCCATCGCTTTTAAGGAGCTCACCACCTGGTCCACCGCCATACGGCCCAACTCCAGAGCATTCCGCCAGGTTTATGCAACACTAAAACTAAAAATACTTTACTTTGACAACCTATACAAGCACTGTATTGTTGCAGTATTCTATATTCATTCAGTATTCTATATTGAAATAAATCTAATATTTTTTTTTTCAAGAGCAGCTGTTAAGAAGCACTTATCGAAGCCTCTTGAAAACCCTTCCCCAAGATCTTTTTTTACATTACAATAATTTTCTTGCTAACAAGAAAAAATACATGGACGTTCGAGCGAGCGAAACAGTCGGGATATCGCGTATTGCTTACGTATAGACGCGACAGTGTGAGTTGAGCGTTTTCTTAGTGCGTGTCACACGTATTTTAGGACGGCATTTCTGTCCACGACGTCTTATTTTCCTCGCTCCTACGTCTGCGATAGAAGATGGAAGATCGCCGCGAATCCCACTACTATTCTCTCTCCAAACGTCCGACGATCGTATACTGCTAGTTCCCTCCGCCACACTGTGCTGCTCGTGCCTCATCTACAGGCAGCAGTGCATGAATGACGCGTCATCGTGTGCGAGTCACATGGATATACGGATGGCATTAATGCCGTGAGTGTACATAAACGAAAAGAGTATCAAGATATTCAAAATATTATTATAATGTAGACTAAATATTTTATATTTATAGTATAATAAACAAAAAATAAAAATTTGTGGTAATATTTGGTAAATATTTCCATAAATTATACAAAAAAAATAATTTTTATAATTATTAAATTAATGAAGAAATTAAAAAATCGAAATTTAAATTGGTAATATGCAATAAAAAAAACTGTTTTAATTACAGAAATATATTTTGTTAAATATAATTTTTTAACTTAAAAAAATACCAGGTATGTAAATATGAAACCGGAATTTTTGTATAGAAAATACACGTTTATTGTATGAAAATGATAAGAAATATTTTATTCGAAGTATTGCCCATTGCTAGCTATACATTTTTCCCACCTGTCTGACAATTTGTGGATGCCATGCTAAAAAAACTGTTGCTCTTTTGAGGCAAATCAGTCATCAAGCCATTTTCGTACATTTTCGTAAGGAGTGAAGCGTTGCTTAGCAAGTGCGTGTTCCATCGATGCAAATAAATAGTAATCGGACGAAGCCAAGTCTGGTGAGTAAGCCGCATGCGAAAGTATTTCCCAACTAAACGCCTCAATCGTTTCCTTGACCAATTTTGCTGTGCATTATCATGAAGCAAAATCACTTTGTGTTGCCTTTTTTTATATTCTGGTCGTTTTTCACGCAAAGCTTGATTCAAATCGATCATTTGTTGTCGGTAGCGTTCAGTATTAACGGTTTGGCCAGGTTTTAGCAGCTCATAATAGATCACACCCTTCTGATCCCACCAAACACAGAGCATTGTCTTCCGTCCATAGCGATTTGGCCTTGCAGTCGATGTCGATGGTTCGCCTGGAGTTACCCATGATCTTTTACGCTTAGGATTCTCAAAATATATCCACTTTTCATCGCCAGTCACAATTCGATGGAGAAATGACTTTCTTTTGTACCTGGCGAGCAGCATTTCGCAAGTGGTTTTTCGGTTTTCCTGCTGTCTTTCATTCAGTTCATGTGGAACCCATTTTCCCATCTTCTGGATCTTTCCCATGGCTTTCAAACGTATGGAGACGGCTTCTCGTGTCACATTTAATTGATCCGCGAGTTGTTGTTGCGTTTGAGTGTCATCCTCATCCAACAATGCTTGCAATTCGCTGTCTTCAAACTTTTTCGGTGGTCTTCCACGTTCTTCGTTTCTCACGTCAAAATCGCCACTTTTGAATTTTTTAAACCACTCAAAGCACTGTGATTTACCAAGAATATGCTCACCGTAAGCTTCGACAAGCATTTGATGCGATTCTGCAGCAGTTTTCTTCAAATGGTAACAGAAAATCAATGCTGTCCGCAAATCGTAGTTTCCAGGCACAAAATTCGACATGTTCAACGCTATTACAAATTATGCTATTGTATGAAACTTGTATTGTTGTAAGTTGAAAATCTTTGTCAGAGATGTCAACAAAGAAATGGCGCCAATGACACGGTTCGACGGTAACTACATTGACAGCTAGGGCCATCTATGGGCAAATTCCGGTTTCATATTTACAGACCTGGTATTAGAAAATATGTAAGAAATATAGTGTAATATTTTTCAAATTTGTAAAATAAAGCGTAAAATTATGAATTTCTAGATGAAAAATTATTTTTTTTATTTACATTATCTACAGGGTGTTCTGAAGTCCCATGATGACCCTTGGTGAGAACGTAGAACGGATTGAGGTGAGCAAGAAAGTCCTGTGCTGTTTTGCGATATTCGCAGTAGTTTTCGAGAAATTAATTATTTTGGCTCAACAAATTAGCGTATAGAAAGCAGCAGCGGAAAGAAAGATCCTTCGGCCGACGTGCGACCGTGACACTCGCGAATCGTATCTCGCCGCGTCCCTCCGCCCAGCTACGAGACGTATGGTAGACTCGCTATACTCTCCAATTTCAACTTTCACTAGTATGTATATATTTTAATAAATATTTTTATAATATTTATGATAAATATTTATGATCTATTAAATTTAAGGTCATAAAAATATTTATGAAATATTTATAAAATATTTAAATAAATATTATAAATGTTTTATATATATATATATATAACATTTATAATATTTATTTAAATATTTTATAAAAGTAGGTATTATAGGCCGTTTCTAACCCATGGTCTTCCGAGGGGGGGTGAGGGGCGGGGGGTACCACGGGCGAGGGGGGTATGACGTCACGGGGGAGGGGTCGTATGACGTCATCGCGGGGGGCCGGGGGTATGACGTCACCGCGGGGGTTATCATCGGTCGGTAATTGGGGGGGGCATGTTACCGACGGTCGGTAATTTTACCGATATTATATAACATTTAATTTTTTACCAACATATAATTTTTACCAACATATAATTACCGATAATACCAACGATCGTTAATTTATTACCGATATTATATACCAACATTTAATTTTTTACCAACATATATATTCTTTACATAATTTTTACTGTCATCT
>NW_022639694.1:431819-432434 GCF_010583005.1 Odontomachus brunneus
CGATCTTAGCAGTGAAGAGGAGGAAGTAGAAATAGACGTTGAAATCATTAATTTATATTGACATATTTATTATTATTATTATATTATATTATATATATATATTACATTATATTATTATATATATATATTACATTATATATTATTATTATATTAAATAAATAAAATTATTTTACATATCAAAGATTAAACAATTCTTTCTGGCGCTGACCCAACCACCAATTAAATATTTTCAATACATTTTGTAACGCGCAGTGTTTTGAATGATTATTACACCGTAAAATGTTGGTTTCATCCAGTTTGTCCAATGACGCCATATCCTCGTAATCCGCATCCAGAGTCTCAACGATCACCTTTTCTCTCACATCAGCATCGAGGAGATTCGTCAGCCACTCTCGCTTCTCGTACCCCTTGACGTAGACGAGTTTGGATTCTTCGCTGGTTTCGCTGATCACAGCGTCCGTGATCAAACGTTTCGCTTTGTTATACGGGACGATTCCATCCTTCCAATGCAGACCATGATGATTAGCCGTCAACCATGCTGCTTTCGACTTGTCAGCTTTCGTGAAAAGATGCCACGGCATAGGACTCGCAAAGACATAATGGGAGAGCACAGTT
>NW_022639695.1:0-757 GCF_010583005.1 Odontomachus brunneus
CGGTAATTATATGTTGGTAAAAATTATATGTTGGTAAAAAATTAAATGTCGGAAAATTAAATATAAGATCGGTAAAAATTACCGACCACCGGTAACATGCCCCCCCAATTACCGACCGATGATACCCCCCCCTCCCCCGCGGTGACCCCCCCCGTGACGTCATACCCCCGCCCGCGGTACCCCCCCGCCCCTCACCCCCCCCTCGGAGGACCATGGTTTAGAACCCCTATATAATACCTACTAATCCCAACGAGACAGTTGCCGAAGTTTTAGATGACGTGCGTGAAACATTAGAGCTTGTGCGTCGTGTGTTAGATTATTCGGATGAAACCGAACGCGAATCTCCTGAGCACGTAATCGCCGAACGTGAATTCCTTTTTCGGAGAGATAGACCAAAGCATACTACCGGACGGGCAAGTTACAAACGACACCCGACGTACAAGACGCCGCGCATATTTACCCTCACACAGTACTATTAGCGACGTCTCGCAAAGAGGAGATTTCTCTTTAACCTCTTACGATAGTAGTGTATTCGATTCATTTGACGAAATGGCCACCGGGCAACGCGACGAAACCCTACACGCGGCGGAGAACGGAAGAGATCAGGAAATCTCTCGCCCCCGCGGGGCTCAACTACGAGAAGAGCCGTTGAGCGAAGTAAACGATCCTCAACCAGGACTCAGCAGAATTCGACGCGACGTTGACATATACAATAATGCTAATGAGCAGTTATTAGCGCGTATAGAGGACTTGCGCG
>NW_022639695.1:767-1170 GCF_010583005.1 Odontomachus brunneus
TCGACGTTGACGGATATAATAATGCTAACGAGCAATTATTAGCGCGTATAGAGGACTTACGCGATACTATATATACAAATGCAGCCCTACTAACTAACTCTCGCATAGACGACCCACAAAATGTAAGAAACATTAACGTAGATACGGAACAATACCCTCCAGACAGACGAGGACAAGGTCACAGTGACCATTTTCCAGACGGGTTACCCCCGGTTAGCGAGGAACGATCCCGACGCATCAGGGAAGCGCGAGATCAGATCCCCATATTTAATGGCACGCAGGATGATAAATTAATAGAATTCCTAACGGCGTGTGAATACGCGTTTGAGCTAATACATCCTGCTGACGAATCTACATTAATTCGAGCAGTAATCTGCACCAAGCTAAAGGGAATCGCCCTAAC
>NW_022639695.1:1268-2098 GCF_010583005.1 Odontomachus brunneus
CAGACGAGGACAAGGTCACAATGACTATCTCCCAGACGGGTTACCCCCGATTAACGAGGATCGATCCCGACGCATCAGGGAGGCGCGAGATCAGATCCCCATATTTAATGGCACGCAGGATGATAAATTAATAGAATTCCTAACGGCGTGTGAATACGCGTTTGAGCTAATACATCCTGCTGACGAATCTACATTAATTCGAGCAGTAATCTGCACCAAGCTAAAGGGAATCGCCCTAACAGAGGTAAAAAACCGAAACATTCACACTTTTGCTGTCCTCAGGGGTGTGTTAGAAAGATGTTTCATGAAAAAGAAATCAATAACTCGACTACTTCGAGACTTTAATAATTTGCATCAAAAACCTGGAGAAGATGCGCGAACTTACGGAAACCGTGTAGAATCATTAACCACAGATCTATTCGAGGCCGGAACAGAGGGGGATCTCTACTCTCCCACGCAGAAACTAGGCATTCATTTTTTTTTAGGCATTCATTTTCGTTAGCCCTAATCAACTATCAACTAGGACTAAACGACAGGCTACAAACAATAGTCCGGTCCCGTGCACCCGCGACTTTAGCCGAGGCAATAGCAGGGGCAATTGAAGAAGAAAGAATTAAAGGAACCCTGGAGATTCCTGCACGCACCTACGAAATAAATCGGTATAACCGAGGATCTCTCGCGAACACTAAACGAGATGTTCCCATAATACAATGCCAAAAGTGCGGAAAATTAGGGCATCAGGGACGCGAATGCCGTAGCAGTCGATATGGAAATCGGTTCGTTCTGCCTAAACCAGCAGTAACCTCTCGCGTGAATGCAACCGACACATG
>NW_022639695.1:2108-2479 GCF_010583005.1 Odontomachus brunneus
ATTCTGTCTAAACCAGCAGTAACCTCTCGCGTGAATGCGACCGACACATGGTGCACACGATGCAAGAAAAACGGACACACTCGCGATAGCTGCTGGTACATACACGGGAAGCCGACCGAGACACGGGACACCGCGCGTGACTACCGTAGACCCTCGCGGCCAGTGACTATCACTGCGGTAAATACAGATAAACCAGCGACGTCGCGCAGAAACGGGAACGTCCGATTTATTAATGATACAGAAGGAGAAATAAAAAAGGAGCAAAATCGCGTGCGCGACTACCGCGTAAATCAGATCCGCCGAAACTTACATAAAAACGCAGGATTCGACTTAGTCATCTTGCCAATAAAGGAGGCGAAACGAGAAAGAAT
>NW_022639695.1:2489-3125 GCF_010583005.1 Odontomachus brunneus
GCCTAAACCAGCAGTAACCTCTCGCGTGAATGCGACCGACACATGGTGCACACGATGCAAGAAAAACGGACACACTCGCGATAGCTGTTGGTACATACACGGGAAGCCGACCGAGACATGGGATACCGCGCGTGACTACCGTAAACCCTCGCGGCCAGTGACTATCACCGCGGTAAATACAGATAAACCATCGACGTCTCGCAGAAACGGGAACGTCCGATTTAATAATGATACAGAAGGAGAAATAAAAAAGGAGCAAAATCGCGTGCGCGACTACCGCGTAAATCAAATCCGCCGAAATTTACATAAACGCACAAGATTCGACTTAGTCATCTTGCCAATAAAGGAGGCGAAACAAGAAAAAATACCTTTTCTCGTTTACACGGGATCCGCAATAAGCCTCATAAAGGTACGAACGCTGGACGATGATACCCCTATGACTGCAGAAAAACTGACACTTACGGGTATCACCGGACATAAAGCCTACACGATAGGAAAAATAATCGCCACAGTCAACGTAGGAAACCAGCGCCGAAGATTCGAACTATATGTTGTACAGGATGATTTCCCAATCGAGCACGAGGGAATATTAGGAATAGATTTCCTTCGCAAACACCGCGCTAATCTTGATTATAA
>NW_022639695.1:3175-4759 GCF_010583005.1 Odontomachus brunneus
GACTGCAGAAAAACTGACACTGACTGGTATCACCGGACATAAAGCCTACACGATAGGAAAAATAATCGCCACAGTCAACATAGGAAACCAGCGTCGAAAGTTCGAATTATATGTTGTACAGGACAATTTCCCAATCGAGCACGAGGGAATATTAGGAATAGATTTTCTTTGCAAACACCGCGCTAATCTTGATTATAAAACAAGAACAATGATGATTTCTGGACAAAGTCTATCGCTGATTCCACAGCAAACGTATAACCTTCCCGCGCGCAGTGAAGTAATAATACGCGCCGCGGTGAACATAAATCGAGTGGGAGTAATCCCAGCTGAAGAAATTTCGCAAGGAATTTTTATTGGAAATTGTCTGGTAGAACCTGACAATTACACATGTCCGGCAACGGTAATAAATACTACCGACAACATCGTCGAAATAGCTACACCGTATGTAATATTAGAAGATACTCCGAAATATGATACCGCGGAAATAAACATGCTCAAAACAAATCAAAGCAATAAACTGACAGCGCGAACAGAAATATTGAACCAACAATTAAGATTGGAGCATCTAAACAACGAAGAAAAAAAATTAATACATGAAGTTTGTGAGGAGTATAATGATGTGTTCTTCCTCGAAGGAGATAGCCTCACACATACCGCGGTGGTAAAGCATTAAATTACCACGCGAAGTGACGCCGCGCCGGTGAACGTGCGACCATATCGCCTGCCGGAGAAGCATAAAAAAGAGGTAGACAAGCAAATACGAGAAATGCTTGACAATAAAATAATAAGAACCAGCAACAGCCAGTGGAATGCACCGTTATTAGTAGTACCGAAAAAAACGGATGCCTCAGGAGAAACGAAATTAAGAATCGTAGTTGACTTTCGAAAGTTAAATGATTTAACTATAGGGGATTCCTTCCCTTTACCTAATATCAGCGACATTTTAGATTAGTTGGGAAACGCAAAATATTTCTCTACCCTGGACCTAGCGTCAGGATATCATCAAATACAAATGACAGAAAGGGATAAATGTAAAACAGCCTTTTCCACACCTACGGGACATTACGAATTTAATAGAATGCCTTTCGGACTAAAAAATGCACCAGCTACTTTTCAACGACTGATGAACACTGTCTTAACAGGATTACAAGGATTAAAATGTTTAGTATACCTAGACGACATAGTAATATATGGGAATAGTCTAGAAGATCATAATAAAAAACTTGTCAGTGTATTACACAGAATACGGCAATGTAACTTAAAACTCCAACCGAATAAATGTGAGTTCCTTAGGAAAGAAGTAACCTACCTAGAACATATAATTTTGGAAAAGGGAATCCTACCAGACCCAAAGAAGATAGAGGCCATAACAAATTTTCCGAGACCTAAAAAAACTAAAGACATTCAGTCATTTATAGGTCTCGCAGGTTATTACAGAAGATTCATTGAGAATTTTTCAAAAATAGCACGACCCTTGACCGAACTTACGAAAAAGGATGAAAAATTTGAATGGGGTCAACAACAACAAAAAGCGTTCGACGTGTTAAAAGAAAAACTGACCACCGCACCGGTATTAGTATACCC
>NW_022639695.1:4769-5070 GCF_010583005.1 Odontomachus brunneus
AACCTCTTTTTCAAAAATAGCACAGACCAAACTTACGAAAAAGGATGAAAAATTTGAATGGGGTCAACAACAACAAATGGCATTCGACAAGTTAAAAGAAAAACTAACCACCACACCGGTACTACAATATCCGAATTTTGAGAAGGAATTCGTCGTAACAACTGACGCATCCGATCATGCAATCGAAGCTATACTATCGCAAGGCCGAATAGGAGAAGACAACCCGATAGCTTATGCAAGCCGCGTATTATCACGCGCGGAACAAAATTATAACACTACAGAAAAAGAACTACTAGCAATA
>NW_022639695.1:5793-7763 GCF_010583005.1 Odontomachus brunneus
AAGTATATCCTAACATTCCAGGATAATTTAACAAAATTCAGTAAAGCTATCCCAATACCTAATCAAGAGGCGACAACCGTCGCGAAAGCATTTGTCGAAAATATAGTGCTGGAATACGGGATACCCGAAAAAGTATTAACAGACCAAGGTACCAACTTCCTCAGTAAAATATTTAAAACAGTATGCAAACTACTAAAAATTGAAAAGATTCAGACCACCGCGTATCATCCACAGAGCAACGGAGCACTGGAAAGATCGCATAGAACACTCGCGGAATACCTCCGACACTACATAAATAACGACCAAACAAACTGGGATGAATGGATCCCATACGCGATTTTTACCTATAACACAACTCCGCACACAACTACGAAATATACACTATTTGAACTGGTATACGGATACCAAGCAACCCTACCATTATCTATACTAACGACGCCAAAGACCACGTATAGCATCGATGACTACGCACAGAAAATAAAACAACGGCTCCGAGCAACAAATCAAGTAGCCCGAGAGCACGTTAAGGAAGAAAAGGCAAAGAGCAAAAAATATTATGATCGAACAGCTAAAGGAACTGTACTTGACATAGGAGATCAAGTACTATTACATGATGAAATGGTACGACGAGGAAAATCAAAAAAGCTAGATGCGATGTGGATAGGACCCTACGAGATAATTCAGAAGCACGGAAATGAAAATTACACAATAAAACGGGGCCGACGAACGCTACGCACGCACGCGAATCGCATAAAACTATACATAGAAAACTAAAAACTTACCGACGACGCGGCACACCCCTACCGCGTCCACGAAGTATGCTGGGCCAGGGTGTAGAGGCCCGGGATGGTCCAGCGAGGGGCAGGGTTTCCACCTGGGATGCACCGGCGCCCCCGTCTCCGTGACCCTTCGGAGGCCGACGTGCACCTGCCTCATACCCAGATTCTGGCGGAAGGCGGCGCGCCTCCTCACCGTACAATACAACAGGCGGCGAAAAGAGCACCGTGGGTGCAAATTCTGCGGGGAAGAAATATCCCGAGCACGATGGGCAATCCCACTGGAGAAATAAACAAACAAAATATAAAAAAAACACCACACCACAAAACCATACACAAGAAGAAAAAATCACAAAACACAAATGACACTACCACTAAGCACGCGGGACCGGACATGCAAGCGGGCGACATACTGAATAAGACTAACAGAGCTAAACAAAGCTAAACAAGAGGTTCCCCCGCAATCAAACAACTTAGAAATAAAGAAAGAAGGAGGCATTTTTATCCCACACGAAATACGATCAGAACAGGAAAAGGGGATCATATTTATCTAAACACCCGACCCAATGTACTTACAGGGCATTCAGCCTGATAAGGAGTACCAGCCTCGGGACAAACGGGTTGCAAGCAGAAACCCCCTTCGAAATCAACGAATTCCTACACACACCTGGTGTGTATTATGACACATAAGGACGACTACACCAAATAGTTTCGACATGGAAAACTGTCATCAAAATGGATATACATTCGATAGATGTTAGACGAAATCAAATACAAGTATACCTCGACAGCGCGGAAAGAATTTGCAATCAACAAAAGAAGACAAGTACCATATGGCAAATATGCGATAACCTACGTGAAGTAGTACAGAAAAACCTTGACCGTATACAGAACATGACGGAACTCATACACAGCATATACAAAATTCCTATATACGCAAAACGAGGAATAATAGACGGAATAGGCACAATAGCAAAATCATTATTTGGCGTAATGGACGCAAACGACGAGAAAATAATAATCGAACAAATAGACTTATTACAAAATAAACAGGAAATCTTACAACACGCAGTGACAAACCAATTAAAAATCATTAATACAACAGTCCACCACCTTGATAACCTCGAAAAAACTTTAGAAACTAACGAAAAAATAATATGGAATAGCATAACACAACTCTATACAGGTGAAGTT
>NW_022639695.1:8052-9034 GCF_010583005.1 Odontomachus brunneus
GAAATAATCCATGTACACCCGTTTCCTGTACACAGTCACGACAATATTTTTGCTTTAACTGAAGTCACACACACTAAAATCGCAGTTAGTCAGGAAACAAACACATACATAATATTACGCGAAAACGAATTAACTGAATGCATAAAATACAGGAACCAGTATACTTGCCCGCAAAGGAACGCAATATTCAGAATCAATAAAGAATCACCGTGCGAAATCCTAATGTACACAACGCTAAAAAGTATAACAAATTGCCAGAAAAAATATATCTCGGCAAATCACACGTTTATTATCGCTTTAACACGAAAGAACGCGTGGCTATATTCCACGAGCAGCGAGCAAACCGCTCACATCCAATGTCGCGACCAAACATATTACAGAAAAATTAACAAAACGGGACTAATAAACATTAAAAAGCAATGCAAACTAACAGTAGAGGATATTATATTACAAGCACAGGGTACCGTAGAAAACACGTTAATACAAACACACATACCAGAATACAACATAACATTGAAACAAGAATACATAAACACAATTAAACATAAAAACGAAATACTACATGTGAAACCGAACAAAATAATACAAAATCCGTCGGAATTAGCGGAACTCAGTAATAAGATAACACAAACGTATTATAATTTAGAAAATAGATCAAACTCCTTGACGCATTACAAAAACATAATTTATACAACAGCACCAAGTGGAATAACGATAATAGTAGTAATTATATTGGTAATAAGAAAAATAAAACAGAAAGCAGACCCACCAGTAATAGTAGAACAAAACAGTCAGCGAAATACAAGAACACGTGCTAAATCGATAATATCCACAATTCCTGCGCTAGCACGCAGACACAGCTTATACAAATAAAATATAAACAATACACGATTGTAATTACATTTATATACGGGAAACAAATTTGTAACACAAGTACAAAATAATAAAGTATAACAAGTACAAACGATTATAACCATAATTG
>NW_022639695.1:9044-25264 GCF_010583005.1 Odontomachus brunneus
AAAACAGTCAGCGAAATACAAGAACACGTGCTAAATCGATAATATCCACAATTCCTGCGCTAGCACGCAGACACAGCTTATACAAATAAAATATAAACAATACACGATTGTAATTACATTTATATACGGGAAACAAATTTGTAACACAAGTACAAAATAATAAAGTATAACAAGTACAAACGATTATAACCATAATTGTAAACGGAAACAAAAGAAAAAATGTATGTAAAATAAGAATGCGAAAACCTCGCTAGACACTCCGTTTTCTTTTCCCAAGGGGGGAGGGATGTTATAATCGCGAATAGTATCAGCGCTTTCGAAACACTTCTCGAGGAATTGTTTCGATTGCGAAACAACAAGGAAGCGGATGTGCAAGTGCGGCGATAAGCACCACCTTGCACATTCCGCATTTAGGACCTCAATTCCAAACGCATTACACCATTACCAAATATGGTAATGTTCTTGTCGCCAGGCACCCCCTCCGACAAGCCTAAAAGAATATTATAAAAGAGCGGAGATGACCGCCCGCGATTAGACTTAACATCTCGGTCTCTCGCCGCGACATACGCGAACGACGCGCGATTCGCATATTACTACTAAGAACGGGAGTAGAAATTAAACTTATACAAGTGTACAAATTAAATAAACCTTTTTATATTTAACACTACAAGAAGTAGTCAAAACCTCTACTACATTTTATCCACCGCCCCACACCCTGCCGCGCCCGCATCACCGATCTCGAACTCTTTTTCGTGTCCTGGCAACACGGGCACGACAGCTGGAAAAAACAGTATTAAGCATCTATTAACTTTTGTTAGTACTATTTATTGTTTTTTAGGTAGGTATTTAGATATCCACAAATAAATGATCTTTTTTACATTACAATCGATTATAAGACTTTTATTTGGTATTCCGTCTTTCTCGCATCTTTTGGACAAGTAAAAAATTGACACACTTCCCCCTTCTTGTAATTTTTCCATAAGAAAATGTAAGAAATATATTTTTTCTTATGCTAACTTTTAAGAAAATAGTCCAAACTGTATACCATATGTCATCGTTTTTTAAAAATAATTTTATTTTAACTATGTTTTTACGGCAAAAACGTTTCAAAAAACGTTCCATCTAGCCCGCCTTTCTCTTATTGAAATAAAAGAAGAAACAAAACGATATAATTTAATGATTTTTAATTACTAGTCGTGTTAATAGCACTCGTCCTATTTTTCATTTAAATGGAAAATACGACGAGTATATGCGAGTATGCATGAGTATTTTTGAGCAGATTGCTCGTTTTTAACACTCTTTTTTCAGCTAGTGAGAGACATCATGTTAAAACGTTTTTTTTTTACTCAGTTTCGTTTTAATACAGATCTACATTCAAACAAAAGAGAGTAAAAGAGAAACGTATTAACGTACTTTCACTCACCAGCTGAAAAAAGAGTTTTAAAAAGGAATAATCTGCTCAAAATTACTCGTGCATACTCGCGTATACTCGTTATAATTTTTCGCTGGATACATTGCACATGCTTCAGAGTGCAAAAAACGACCATAAAAATTAAGAAACAGGTAAGAAAATGGGCTAAAAACGGTCCAAAAATGGGCAACATGAGAATAAAAACGGTGAAATATTTTTGTAAGAGATATGCTCGAATTATAAACAAATTTCAGGTGCAGCCATGGGATCCCCAATCTCCCCAGTCATAGCTAACATCCTCATGACACATTTCGAATTTCAAGTAATCCAAAAGTACCAGTTGAAACCTCGAATATGGCTTCGATATGTAGATAACATTTTCGTTATCTGGCAACACAGAAAAGAAAAACTCCAGGAATTCCTACATGCGCTCAACACACAACATCCCAACATTACTTTCATAATGGAAGTCGAACAAAACAACAGACTCCTTTCCTGGATGTCTTAGTTACAAGAAGAACAGATGGCTTTCTGGGTCACCAAGTTTATAGGAAACCTACACACACCAACCGATCTTCATGTCGAATCACATCATGACCCAGCTTAAAAATAATCGGTCCTCGATTTGCTAATACACAGAGCACTAGCCATCTGCGACAAGAACAGCATCCAAAGCGAACTCAAGGATCTCAGGAACACTCTTCAAAATAATGACTACACTGCAACACAGATAAACAAAACAATCAAGAAACATCAAACCAGAAAACATCAAAACACACTGACTGAACAACTTCAGGGACAGACAAAAGAACGAAACTCCATCACCACCTTCTTTCCATACATACAGGGAATTACGGATAAAATTCGCAGAATCCTGAAAAAACACAATATTAAAACCATTTACAAACTAGCAACAAAAATAGGACAGTATTTGAACAATCCAAAAGGCCTCCACTAGGGATTTCTGGAGTATATAGTGTCCCCTGCTCCTGTGACAAAGTCTATATAGGAGAAATCGGGAGGATAGTGAGTACATGTATAAAGGAACATCAAAGCGCAGTTAAACTGAAAAATGTAACGCAGTCAGCACTAGAGGAACACAATCTAGAAAGCGGACACAAAATCCTGTTCAATGAAATAACAATATTGGCCAAAACCAACAATGTTTTAATAACCAACAACTACTTCCTTAGGAAATACAGGGAATCCTTGGTAATTCAAAAGCACCCCAACAGTCTAAGCAAGAATAATGGACAAAAAATCAGTCCAATCTGGCAATCCGTCCTCCCGGTTTCCAAAACATGTCAGACAACAAATTTCCCATCACTATCCCTCCTGCTGCCCCTCCTTCCTGTCTCTTCCCCTCTCTCCTCCTATACTAACTACTATATAAAGAAGACCTCTCAGGAGCAACTCGGCATCGGGTCGTTCCTCTTTCACGAAGCGAACTAAAATGTTCGCGAAATGTCGGAATCAAACAAAAATGAATCCACGCGGCTCAATCCCGGAAACCAAATCTAATATGTATGGACACCGCAAAAGTCTAAAAAATCAAATTAATAGTTTTGTTTAACGTATTATTGACAACGTATTAAACATTAATTAGATGTTCGTTCCATTCGGATGGTTAATCAGATACTTTAGACATAGTAGATTTTAAAAATCGATTTACCTTTTCCACTTACTCGTTGGCCCATATGGACGTTACAATGGTTTTTGTATAAAATTGGAGAAATTGGAAGAAGCAAGGGCCGCGATTGCTTATAATACATTTTAGATAACCAAAATGAGCAAATAAGAAGGTCAATGAATTAATAACTTCTTCGGTCCTCGTGGACTTAGTTGTAAAGAGCCAAGGGAATTTTGTGAAAGCACCTACCACAATAAAAGTATATTTAAACTTATTCTCAGTTTTTTCCAATGAGCCAAAGTGATCGACATGCAATGTCTGAAAAGGGATTGTATCCTTCTTATAAATCTCCAATTCTCTTTTAGGTTTGCCTGTCGGTACAGAATACGATAAACATCTTACACACTTATCAATATACAATTATCGGACACGAATTTTCATATTTGGAAACCAATAATAGCTAGTTATACCATATATAGTTTTTTCCACTCCGATATATCCAATCTCGTCATGATTTAAACGGATAATGTGATTTACCAGATTCTCCGAAAACGATAAATAGGTTCTCAGGTCTCTGTCCTGATATTTTCTAAATAAAAGACTATCTATTAACAAAAGTATTAACAAAAAGTATTTACTGCCTTTCAATTCGACGTTTTCGGCTGTTTCTTTAAAATTTGGATCGCTTAGCTGTTTGTAAACCAAGTCTTCTTCCGTATTAATGATATTAACGAGCATTACGCTACGGCTTAGAAAATCTACATGTTATCTGTAGATCGATGTATCAAATCAAATTTATAATTTTGTAAAGCTAGCGTCCATCTGGCTATACGAGGATTTATATTAACTTCTTTATGGCTAAAGCAAGAGAGTAAATTAATAGTTTTGTTTAACGTATTATTGACAACGTATTAAACATTAGTTAGATGTTCGTTCCATTCGGATGGTTGATCAGATACTTTAGACATAGTAGATTTTAAAAATCGATTTACCTTTTCCACTTACTCGTTGGCCCATGTGGACGTTACAATGGTTTTTGTATAAAATTGGAGAAATTGGAAGAAGCAAGGGCTGTACCGCGATTGCTTACAATACATTTTAGATAACCAAAATGAGCAAATAAGAAGGTCAATGAATACAATTTTTAAATTAATTCCTTGCAAATAAACATGAAACCGCTCTATCGCTTGTACGACGGCTAGTATTTCGAGCTCAAAACTATGATATTTCTTTTCGTTGTTATTAGTGGCCTTACTAAAATATGCAATAGGTGCCATATTACCGGATTTTTGTTTCAAGATCGCGCCGGAGCCCAAACTACTCGCATCTGTATTCAATTCGGTTTCAGCCATACTCGGTTTTAGGATTGTATATATGTAGAACTGGTGCTGAGATTAATTCCCTCTTCAACAAGTTAAAAGGTTTAACATAATCTTTATCAAAATCAAAATTAATATTTGTTCAAGTTAACAATTGCAAAGGTCTGAATTTAATAGCATAATCTTTGATAAATTTGCGAAAGTAGTTAGTTAGACCGAGAAAGTCTCGCAGCTATCTCAGGTTACTCGGATATGAATAATCAGAAATAGCTTGAATATATTTTTGGTTTAAGGTGATACACTTAGCTGACACCAAATAACCCAGGTACTCAATTTCCTTCTTTAAGAATAGACATTTGGCTAGATTTAATTCCAACTTGTAACGTTTTAAAATTAGTGACACCTCTCTCAATATTTTTAAATTCTTATTTACAGTTGTAGTGGCAATTAGAAGGTCGTCCATGTAAATGAACATTTTACCCTGAAGTAGCAAAGATTCAAAAATATGAAGAATTTGCCTTGGAAACTCCGCAAGCGAATTCTTCATATTTTTGAATATTTACTACTTCAGGGTAAAATGTTCATTTATATGGACGACTTCCTAATTGCCACTACAACTGTAAATGAGCATTCTCATATATTCAAAGTGTCCATGAGAGGTTGCAAATGCGGAATACTGTGTATCTTAAGAATGGATAAGGATTTGGTGGAATTCATCGCGTAGATCCAGTTTCATGTACACCCGTTTCCCGCACAGTTGATCTAATTGATCTTCTATTATTGGGAAAGGATATTTCTGGGGAAAAACTCTTTGATTAAGCGGCCGTAGGTCTACGCACATCCGTTTTTGTCCATTATGTTTAGTAATTAATACAAGAACAATATAGGGAAATACTCGGCTTAATTATCCCGCGATTTAATAAATCGTCAGTGATCTCCCGTACTTCTTGCTTTTCTGCAAACGACATTCGTCTAAGAGAATATCGAAATAGAGAAGAATCCTTTAGATGCACACGTATTTTATAATCATCTTTAATAGGTTCTGTCTCTTGTTCGTCAATTTATCGCATTAACTATAAAAGGAGATTTTTATCGCGAAAATATAAATCCTTATCTAAATTTTTCAATATGAAGTAATAGCGTTTGTCATTATTGACCGCGTCTATACAAAAAATGGTATTATCTGACGACCCGATATCAGAAAGATATTTGAATTCAAATTTACCGTTGTGACAAATCAGCTTTAACTTATTATCGGTAAGAAAGTCACAAACTAATAACGAATCAAAAGCAATTGTACAGTTATAGACCACCAACAACGCTATATCAAACCAGATATCCTTTAATGTTTGCAAACAGATTTGATCGCATATCTTACCGTGGACGGTTACAGCCGAATTATTTACTCCTTTTAGATTTAAATTTTTCTTTAGTAAAAGCAGTTTGTGATTTGCGAAATATTCAAGATAGACCGACTTTCGTATTAGACTTACTGGACTTCCTGTATCAACCAAAAAGATTTATTTTAGTTATCCAAACTATATGCCAATATATATAGCATGTCCCTCTCGATCATGTGCACGCTGTCGGATGAATGCTCTAGTGACATGGATGTCGTTTCAGCTTCTTCCATTGCTTCTTCCATTCCTTGGAGAATCTTGCGCCAGATGATACAGGGTCGGACCATACTCCGCTCTTCTCCACGAACAAGTTGTACTTAAATCCTCCTTTTGTCTACAGGTATAGCAGGTGGCTTTGGCAACTCTACACTCCGTCATTAAATGTCTTAATTTTTTACAATGAGAGCACGTTTTATCTGGAGGAGAGACTACGCGCTTATGTGGAAATTTGGTGTTTGGGTCTAATTACCACACTGTCTTCGGTAATTCTGCGAATGTGCTCAATAAATTCGGGAATATTCGCTGCTTTCGTGTCTAGTGCGAATCTTCGAAGTAAAGGATCCCTGACTCCATCCGCTAATAATTTAATTTTCTTACCTTCCGTAAACCGCAAAAATTGCATCAACTTCAATTTGCTTTCAGCGTAATCTATAAATTTCTCCGTGTTCGATCTCCATATCCGGCACGTTTACACGTGCTAGTGTCATTGTAACGGTTTCCTTACGCTTAAAATATAATCGTATTTAGAACTTAAAATTTTCCCAGTTTGCCACAGAATCGACTTCCTGTCGGTTGTACCAATCCAATGCCCGACTTAATTTTAATTGATTTAATTGATTTATCGCTGCTAATACTAAAACCTCATCAGGAACACGATACATTCGCGAGATGGAGGAGATTCTGTCGATCCACACCACTACATTCACTTCCTCTTTTCTAGAGAAAATAGGGATCAACATGGATACGAATTTAATGTGGTTCCAGTTTTGGAACGCATTTGGTTGCATTCCGGTATTCGGGAGTAATGATGCACCGGTCAAAAGTCTCTGAGGCTGCGGATTAACCAAAGCATGTCTATACGGACCTGCCTGCAATACTCGTACTACTGCTTGTACGATTTCCTGAATATCCGGGCTAGTTCCTTCTTCCATTCTTCTCGGACGTTCTTCACTTCTGACAGGTTTCGTACTGTAAACTGAAGTGTGTTACAATAACATACTTAAAACTTGTTAAAGCATGTCTCCACTTTAGACATATTAAATCAGCAAATTAAATTAACATATATATGTGTGTTAAAAGAACACATTTATATGTATGTTAAATATAATCATTTGTATACGTGTTAATGGTTAGGTGCATTAAAATAACACAAATTCAGTGTGTTATGAAGGTATATCAAAATAACACACCTTAAGTGTATTGTGAAGGTGAATTGGGTAAGATTGCAAATCTAAGTGTGTTATTTTGAAATGCACAAGCATGTAAATGGATGAATTTCTTACACATTTCTTACACATTTCTTTCCGTTTTAAGTTATTTAACATATTACGTTTAAACATATACGTTGAAACATTTAAAAATATTAAATGATGTGACTTAAAACAGTAAAAAATGTGTAAACAAAGATTCAGTCATTTACAAGTTTGTACGTTTCAAAATAACACACTTAAATTTGCAATAAACCAATATTGGTTGTCCAATATTGTTTGCAAATAAGTTATACAATATTACAATACGAAAATATAAATTTATTTGCATTACATTGCACTTTTGCATTATGCTGTGTATTAAAATAGTGTGTTTTATATTTTATAAAAAAAAGAAGAAAAAAATTCGTACATGAACAACAAAAACGTTTTTGGTAAAGTTTAAAGGAACTTCATGAGGGGAAAATAAAACTCCACTATAAATAATCTACTATATAAATAATCAAAATAAAAAATTTTGGGACCCCTTTATATAAACTATAGAGTACTCTATAGATTATAATAGTATGTATTAATAAACACAAAATATAATAATATATACTAACATATATAAACATTATTTATTAATAGTATCCATATTTTAATAGTATCATTATTGCACGTAACAAAACATCACCTTCTGAAATCTCGTTTAAAATCGGCAAACATTTTACACGAACTCTTTTTTTATGTTTCTAAAGCAAAGTAATAAAAAATGGATAGTGTAGAAACATAAGGTCCAGGAAAATCTGATGCCCATGCATAATAGGTTCCCAGTTGTGTTGTTAAACATTTAACGGTAGAACGTTCATTTATTTTAATCCTTTCTGTATCTCCAACGATGGAAGCAGCAACTATTAATTTATTTTCTATGTAACTACCTAGATAGCACGGTGAATTCTTTAAGTGTTCCTAAAATTTTCTCTTTTCCTAAATTGTATTTCCTTAGGAATTCGTGGGAGAATACTATAAGAATGATTTAAGAAGTTTGTAACGAGGCGTTCCCACCTCGTTCCTAGTTTTAAGTAAATCTATCATAGTTATATCCTAATCAATTATTATAGTCTATTTCCTTTCTTGTTCTCGACCGTTGTCGAAGTTGAAAATATATTTATGTTACGTTCTCCCCGCTGTACTTAATTTCGCTGCCCGACACCCGTTAGACGACCAGCACGCCGGGAGACCGGTAGTCTTCCCGTTCGCCGCTACGCGGCGCGAACGCGAGGTTGAGGCAGCACTCGCAGTTAAATTTCCGCGGCCGCCTCTATAAAAGGGGGGCTCGCGGAACCATCGACACGAGTTCACCGCCGGTCTCCTAGGAGACCAGCACGGGAGCGTGACACCGCGAACTCAGCCTCTCGAGGCACACCAGTTCCAGACGACGACGTGCCGGGTTTCGGCCGCCGATCGAGTTCAGAGGAGAGCGTGTCGGGCTTCGACCGTGACTCCAGAGCACCTCGTTCCAGACGACGACGTGCCGGGTTTCGGCCGTCGATCGAACTCAGAGGAGAGCGTGTCGGGCGTCGACCGTGACTCCACGATTCACCGTTCCAGGCGACGACGTGCCGGGTGGAAGTCAACCCCAGGAACGACGCGGCCCAGAGCCCGGACCGCGGCCTGCCGCCACCGCGACCGCCCACCCTTCCGACATGCACCGGCAAAACCGATCGCACGCGCTTCGGCGCAGTATACACGCCACTCACTGTACACTAAAGTAATAAACTCTCGTTGTAAGTTAACAAAACTGAACGCATTACTGCCATCTCTCTCTCCTATTACGATCCTGGACGCCGGCGAGCTTACCCAAGCGATAAAACCGAAAGTAAACGAACGAGGCGAGAGAAGTGACCCCGTTACAAATTACATGCACAATGATTGGAGTTCCTCAAAACTTCTTAGAATATTTATATAGAATTACTTCAACTCACAAGAAGATCTCTTCGGATTTAATAAATTTTATTGCATCTGTACGAAAGAAAGATTAGAAACTTTGGCCGGGGGGTGTTTGTGTATATCTCTGTAGATGTCCACTTTTAATGCCATATGAGATGAAAAACATCAGACTCGGCTGGGATCGAACTCGTGCCTTTCGCTTGCCAGACAACCGCTCTTTTCACTGAGCTATTTAAGACTTCATGTTTGTGACATTCATATATCTAGTGAAAAATGATTTGTTGATTGACGTCAAAATGATATCAAAAATTAACGGTTTGACGATTTTAATGTCTATTTGATGTCATTTTGACGTCAATCAACGTCAATCATTTTTCGTTGGGTATATACTGTTCTAACTGAACTTTAAATGTAAGTAAAACGCACTTTCAAATATGTAATTCAAAATTCAAGAATAAATGGCTTTCAAACAATACGATTGAGTTTGTTAGAACTATATATGGATTTTAGAAACATGAATACAAATTTAAGAATAAAATATACTTTGTATAAATCTATTTATTATTTATTATACAAGTTAACATTTTATATATGAAAAGCTATTTTAACACCTATTCTCTTTCTTTGTTCTATTATATAAAACTATATAATTAATTCCACAAAATATAAATAACTGTGAATAATAATAAATTAAACAATTTATATGTAAATATGTAAATTAATTATTACACACTCATTAGCACGTACTGAATATAGACGTAAAAAGTAGTTGCTATAGACAAAACATTTGTAACGGCTAAGGCAGATAAACGAGACATAAGCGTCGTAATCGTAGATATAAATTAAGGCAGAGAAAAATGTAAATGTAAGTCATAAAAGGCTATTAGCCTTACGTTTACGTTTTTCTTTGCCTTACTTTACGTCTACGATTACGATGCTTACGTCTCGTTCTCTGCCTTAGCCCTAATTCCTCACAAATTCTCAAAGTGTTCTAGAAATTAAGTCGCGAAGTATTCGCTATAATAAACTCCTAAGAAATATTTCAAAACAAACTTACTGTAGTTAATTCTTCAAGAATTCTTCGGGTATTCATTTTTCTAGTTCTATATCTATTCTTTAAAATGAATTCTCTAGGAACTTCTGTTATCTCTATGCTATCTGGGTAGTCGGGGTCCTTCAGTTTCTTTAGTTTGCAGTTCGAGGAGGCAACGAAGCCTATAAACAAAAAAGAATATTTTGTATTGATATTGCACAAATATACAGTGCAATATGTTGTGTGTATATATAGGGTGTCCAGTAACTTGTCAAACAGCCGTGGTGTGTAAATTGAACGAATCAAAATAATTAGAAAACTTATATATCATTTTGTCATTTTTTCAATAATTAATAATTTACTCCATAATTAATTAAAATATATAAACAGGTCAGCGCACGGAAACTGGACGTGCTCTGTGTATAAAAAAATGGCTTACTTCTTAACGATAAGTAACAGCTGATTTACGAGGTGGAATTCCGAGCGACATATAACACATATGGCTGCGCGCCGAAATATCAGCTGTTACTCATCGTTGCTAAGAAATAAGCTATTTTTTTACACACAGAAGCTATCCTACAATATCTCATAAGCACATTTGCTTATATATTTTCATTAATTTTATAGTAAATATTAAAAAAATTACAAAATAGTAAATAAATTTTCTAATTATTTTGACACGTTATATCTGCACACTGCAGTTGCTTCATTATCCGGACACTCTGTATATAAACAGGTTGAACCGGAAATTGTTCACTCTGTATATACAGTATACAAAAGTAAAATAATTTAAATATAGTTACGTTCTTCACGGTGAACAGTGACTGAATATTTTTTGCTGTTTTTTTTTTGGCTTTTAATCGGAATACAGCTTCTATAAAACGTTTAATTTCTTTATTTCGCAATTTTCAACATTAGATATTTTCAAGAAAGAAGCTATCTCAATAATCAATAAATCAATTGTTTTGAATATTTTAATAAGTTTTAATTGTACGCGTAGACTGAGTTCAAAGAGAATCTGAAAAAAGTTTAAACATGTAAGATAATATTTATCGTAACAAATAGGCAACTAAATTAATAAATTAAACTAATTTAATAAACAAATTTAATGAAACTAATTTAATAAACAAATAAATAGATCTTACCATATTTGCTCTAAATAAAAAGGGAAAGTTAAAAACGACTGTTTGTAGTGATTCGTAAGCATCAATTTCTTGCTTTCTTTTTCCAAACGTTTCTTTCAGTAATGCTTTAACATGAGAAGTGAGACCGATATTCTCAGTTAAGTTTTTCAGTTCTTGTGCCATGTCACCTTGCCTTCTCTTCTCTTTGTCGTTTTCGTATAAGTTGTAACGAGGCCTTTTTATGCCTCGTTACTACACTGTGCACGATACGGCACTGATCTTGACGACGACGTGCCGAGAGTCGGCCGCTGTCCGCTCCGACCTAGCAAGCGTGTCGAAAGTCGACCATTCTGTTACTCGATTCCTGCTCCTGACGACGACGTGCCGAGAGTCGGCCGCCGTTCACCCCGACCTAGCAAGCGTGTCGAGGGTCGACCGTTCTGCTACTCGATTCCTGCTCCTGACGATGACGTGCCGAGAGTCGGCCACCGTCCGCTCCTATCTAGCAAGCGTGTCGAGGGTCGACCGTTCTGTTACTCGAATCCTGATCCTGATGACGACGTGCCGCGAACCAGCCGCCACCCACACCGCACCGAGCCGCCAGCCGCGAGCGATTGCCATCCCGGCGGCCAAGAATACAATACCGCCACAGCCTATCGCCATCAGGCCCAGTCCGGAGAAGCTCCGTACCCCACCGAACCACGACGACGACCCCTCTCACCCCCGTGACGACCGATATTCCGCGCGCCGTGCCGCACGATTAGCGCACCCGATGTACATAGAACTGTAAATACTCGCCTAATAAACTCTTAGTTCCAACGTATAAAAATAATCTCTCTCTACGCCTGCCCACTCTGCTCCACCGAACCCAGGCACTGGCGAGCCGATCCCGGCGACGACCCAGACGCGGGGTAACCCGACACAAAGTAATTTAAATAAGAGAAATATAAGAGTTACATATTTAACAAACAATAACTATCAGCAACTTAAATATAAAATACAAATATTCCTCTACTTTTACGATAACATGTATACATATTATATTTATATTTTTATACATTTTATATTTAAGTTGCTGATAATTATTATTTATTAAATATGTAACTCTTATATTTCTCTTATTTAAGTTACTTATACAAAAACAACAAAGAGAAGAAAAGGCAAGATGATATGGCACAAGAACTGAAGAACTTAACTGAGAATATTGGTCTCACTTCTCTTGTTAAAGCATTACTTAAAGAAACGTTTGGAAAAAGAAAGCAAGAAATTGATGCTTACGAATCAATATAAGCAGTCGTTTCTAACTTTCCCTTTTTATTAAGAGCAGATATAGTAAGATCTATTTATTTGTTTATTTATTAAATTAGTTTCATTTATTAATCTATTGTCTGTTTGTTACGATAAATATTATTTTACATGTTTAAACTTTTTTCAGATTCTCTTTAAACGCAGTCTACGAGTACAATTAAAATTTATTGAAATATTCAATACAATTGATTTATTGATTATTGAGATAGCTTTTTTCTTGAAAATATCTGATGATGAAATTGAAAATCTGATGTATTCCGATTACAAACCAAAAAGAACAGCAAAGAATGTTCAGTCACTGTTCACCGTGAAGAACGTAAGTATATTTAAATTATTTTGCTTGTGTATGCTGTATATACAGGTTAAACAATTTCCGGATCAACCTGTTTATATATAGAGTATCCGGATAACTTATGAAGCAACTGCAGTGTACAGATATAACGTGTCAAAATAATTAGAAAATTTATTTACTATGCTATAATTTTTTCAATATTTACTCTAAAATTAAAGAAAATATACAGGGTCCGCCATCAAAATCCGGACAAATTTCAATTTGAATTTCCCGCCTCATTTGACTTCGGTGGTAGGTCACTGTTGATGTTCGGGCAAGTCAGATGTTTGTAGTAAGTGCGCATAACCTCAAAATGTCCGAACAGATAAGATCGAATGCAGAGTATAATCGAAGAGCGGCGATAATTGAAGGCCTTCGCGCTGGGCGTTCGCGGACCGAAATTATTCGGTTCTTCGGGTACCCGAGATCGACCGTATATGACGTTGCGGCTAAATATTTGGCTTCGGAGACGTCCGAAAAAGGTTCTGCCAACCCGACAAGGAAGAGCCATTCGAAAGGAAAGTCAGTAAGGACTCCAGCAATTATTGAAAAAGCTCAAGAGCTCATCTCAGAGGACCCAGGGCTGTCTCTAACGAAATTGGCCAAAACATTGGGTGTGAGTGACACTACAATGCGTCGAATTGCTGAAGAGGACCTACGCTTCAAGTCCTATGTAATAAAAGTTCGACAAATGCTCTCTGAGGCTGCCAAGATGAACAGAGTTGCTCGCTGTAACTTGCTTCTGTGTTCGTTAAAAAACGAAGCTGCGGGACGCATCAGGTTTTTTTCGGACGAAAAAATTTTTTCTGTCGATGCCAAGGTGAACCGGAGGAACGACCGTTGGCTCGCCCGCGACCCCGAAGATGTGCCCATAATAGCTAGGACGAAGTTTCCGGTCTCTGTTCACGTCCTAGGCGTTGTCTCCAGTGAGGGTCACGTCATGCCGCCACATTTCTTTCAAAAAAAAGAAACCGTCACAAAAGAAGTATATTTACACGTTTTGACGAAGATAGTGAAGCCGTGGATAGAAACCGTGGCCGCCGGGAAGCCGTACGTCTTCCAGCAAGACGGCGCGCCAGCGCACACGAGTCACTTAGTGCAAAACTGGCTGTCGGATAAAATGGACATGTTTTGGTCAAAGGAATTTTGGCCTCCGAACAGTCCAGATTTGAATCCGTTGGACTATTACGTGTGGAGCGTCATTGAACGAGTGACCAACAAGTCGAGACATCCCAATGTGACATCTCTCCAAACCGCTATCGAAGCAGCATTCGCCAATATAGACAAGGACGCGTTGCAGAGAGCGTGCCAGCGCTTCAGGATGAGGATCGAAGCAGTCATCGAAGCAAAAGGGGGTTATATAGAGTAATTTTACTCTAAAAGGATACCACTAGTGATACACAAAAAGTTCTTTTGTAAGTTTTACATTTTGATGAGTAGAATTTTATTTAAACAAATTGTTCATTTTGTCCGGATTTTGGTGGCGGACCCTGTATAAGCAAATGTGCTCACGAGATGTTGTAGGACAACTTCTGTGTTTAAAAAATAGTTTATTTCTTAGCAACAATGAGTAACAGCTGATATAATATTTCGGCGCGCGGCCATGTGTGTTAAATGTCGCTCCGTCTCGGAAATCAGCTGTTACTTATCGTTAAGAAGTAAGCCATTTTTTTTATACACAGATCACTTTTCCGTGCTCTGACCTATTTTAATATATGACCTATATTTTGATTAATTATGGAGTAAATTATTAATTACTGAGAAAATGATAAAATAATATATAAATTTTCTAATTATTTTGATTCGTTCGACCTACATACTAGAGCTATTTGACAAGTTACTAGACACCCTGTATATATACACAATATTGCACTGTATATTTATGAAATGTCAATATAAAATATTCTTCTTTGTTTATAGGCTTCGTGGACTTCTGGAGAAGAACTGTAAACTAAAAAAATTCCGAAGGATTCCGACTAGTACCATAGAAAATAAATTAATAGTTGCTGCTTTCATTGTTGGAGATATAAGAAAGATTAAAATAAATGAACCTTCTACCGTTAAATGTTTAACAATACTACTGAAAACTTATCATGCATAGGCATCAGATTTTCCTGGACCTTATATTTCTACACTATTTTTTATTACTTTGCTTTAGAAACATCAAAAAAGAATTCGTGTAAAATGTTTGCCGATTTTAAACGAGATTTCAGAAGGTGGCGTTCTGTTACGTACAATATTAATACTATTAATAATATTGATACTATTGATACATAGTGTTTATATTAGTATATATATATATATATATATATATATATATATATATATATATATATTGTTGCATGTGTAACTTCAGTATGCAAGTTCTGAGCCGATTCCCCGTAGTTACGGGGTTGTTAAGGATAAATAACAGCTGATAGGAGTGGAAGGACGGTTTACGCGAGAGTAAGACATACGACTTTGACGCACATTATAACTATTCTGGTTCCACGATTCTCCATTAAAGAGTTTTACATTTTCTTAAAACGTGTATTCATTTCTCCTGCGTCCACGAGAATAACATTTTGGGAGCTCGTCCGGGATCAAGTAAAAAAAAAAAAAAAAAAAAAATTCGCGGACGATTTGAAAAGTGTTGCGAGTGAAAGTGAGAAAGGAGAAAGAAATGGCTAGTGGGGAAGGACGCAGTCTCGCGGGGCCGAGCGGACGGAAGCGCGCCAGGGCTGATGTTGTGACGCCGACGGAGTTGACAGGAGGGGTCCCGGCATCGGCAGAGATTTTGGCGCTGCAGGCCGCTCAAGAAGAATTGCGGTTCTTATGAGCGGAGCGAGAGCGAGAGTGGTTGGAGCTTCGTGAGCTGCGCCAGACTGAACGGGAGGATTGTCAAGGCCAGTCTTTTCCATTTTCCCGTAGTTGTCAGTTTGAATTGAAACCAGATGTTTTTGATGGAACCGTTCCATTACGGGAATTCCTTTGCCAATTTAATTCGATAGCGCATGCTAATGGTTGAGATGAGGCGGCAAAGGCGATTGTTTTAGCAGCAAATTTAAGGGGAAAAGCGCGCTCGGTTTTGAATGGAATAGAAGAAAATTTAGATTTTAAAGAAATTTGTTCGCGGTTAGAATTGCGTTTTGGAGAATTGGAGTTGTTTCAAAATTTTTATGCTCAATTTTCCAATAGAAAACAGAAGTTTGGGGAGGATTTTGCTTCGTTCGGTTCGGAATTAGAACGTTTAGTCCAAAAAGCATATCCGGAATGTTCTTTCGAGATGAGGGAAAAAATCGCTTGTGCACAATTTTTAATTGGAT
>NW_022639695.1:25274-25483 GCF_010583005.1 Odontomachus brunneus
GAAAAAATTGCTTGTGCACAATTTTTAATTGGATTTTTTATCGGATGATTTCGTGAAGCAAACTCTTCAATTAGAGAATGTTATTTCTTTAAGAGTTGCTATAGAAAGGGCAAAAGTCATTAAAAATATTCGAGAAAATAATTTTTCTCATTTTAGAGGAAATTTTAAAATAAATTCAGAAAATAAAAGGAATTTTGAAAGAAGATTTT
>NW_022639695.1:25493-31006 GCF_010583005.1 Odontomachus brunneus
TCGAGATGAGGGAAAAAATTGCTTGTGCACAATTTTTAATTGGATTTTTTATCGGATGATTTCGTGAAGCAAACTCTTCAATTAGAGAATGTTATTTCTTTAAGAGTTGCTATAGAAAGGGCAAAAGTCATTAAAAATATTCGAGAAAATAATTTTTCTCATTTTAGAGGAAATTTTAAAATAAATTCATAAAATAAAAGGAATTTTGAAAGAAGGTTTTCGGAGAGAAATAATTTTCAAACAATAAATTAAGGACCATTAGAGTTAACGCACAGGTTGTATAGTGCTATTATAAACTATTAAAACATAGTGACACAATCTCGCAATGAGAACAAATTTTATTAAAAATCAAACGCGTTTCGGTCTTATTTCGCAGACCCTCTTCAGTGATAACAAGCAGTGGTATAGTGTCGCAAAAATTAAAAATTCGCAAAAGTCGGCGCTAACATTGGTTGTCATAAGATAGTCGCTACAAAATCTTTTGTCTACGGGACTCAGAGGCACAAACATAATATATCGATTAAAACAATGAGTTGTTTCATTATTCAGAAGCTACCGGCAATTCATTCAGAGACCGGTCACTCCATCGCACGTACTAAGATGCTGTGGTATGATCATCTCTATAATGGTCAGAAAGTTCTGGTGAGATGTTACGCCTATGAACCGGAGGTCTCGGAGGTACACGTTCATAGGCGTAACATCTCACCAGAACTTTCTGACCATTATAGAGATGATCATACCACAGCATCTTAGTACGTGCGATGGAGTGACCGGTCTCTGAATGAATTGCCGGTAGCTTCTGAATAATGAAACAACTCATTGTTTTAATCGATATATTATGTTTGTGCCTCTGAGTCCCGTAGACAAAAGATTTTGTAGCGACTATCTTATGACAACCAATGTTAGCGCCGACTTTTGCGAATTTTTAATTTTTGCGACACTATACCACTGCTTGTTATCACTGAAGAGGGTCTGCGAAATAAGACCGAAACGCGTTTGATTTTTAATAAAATTTGTTCTCATTGCGAGATTGTGTCACTATGTTTTAATAGTTTATGTGGCGGATCGATATAGATCCGCACACACACAAGCGCGGCGCCGCTAGCCGAGCCGCCGCCGCTCGCCGAGCCGCCGCACAACCGCGAGAGCCTCCGCGCGACGCCGTTCGGTGGCGCATTCGCGGGGGGGTTTTTCTCGCGAGAAAATCCTAATTAAGCAGCAATAAAAGGCAGACCCAGCGAGGGGTCTGACACTCTCGCACACCGCTGCTCTGGTGTTAGTGGCGACTTTTGATAAAAAGCCCTAATACCAACAGCGGTACAAACAGCACCTCTAGGCGCTACTCATCGCACTGAAGAAGTGCGCCGCGCTGAAGAAGCGCGCCTCGCTGAAGAAGCGAGCCTCGCACTGAAGAAGCGCCCCGCGCTGAAGAAGCGCGCCTCGCTGAAGAAGCGAGCCTCGCACTGAAGAAGTGCGCCGCGCTGAAGAAGCGCGCCTCGCTGAAGAAGCGAGCCTTGCGCTGAAGAAGTGCACCGCGCTGAAGAAGCGCGCTCCGCTAAAGAAGCGGCAAGAAAAAAAGCCATCGACGCCGAAGAGGCGTCCGTCCCAGTCTACGACGGAGGAGGATAAGGTGGCCAGGTCCTCGGCGCGGGCACAGGCCCACACGCCAGAGAGCCGGGGCCTGCGGAAACGCCTCAGACGACTTTTTGGGGACAACTCCCCGGAACCCGAAGCGGGAGGCTTGTCAGGCCGGTCCCCACGGCCGAGGACACCCTCGCCAACACGGGCTGAAACGCCGTCTCCACTTCCGTGGGAAACACCGTCGTCACCACTGCAGGCAACGGGCGAGGTCTTCCCCCCAGTACCGTGGAAGCTCCATAAGCTCTGGCTTCCGCCGAAGAAGCTGACACGACCGGCAGCTGTTTCGCTGACACACGGCGACATCAGGATCCGTCGACCGGTCTCGCCACACCGCAAGGACGGACTACCCGAGAAGGAGAATCGGGCGCCGACTTCTGAGGATCTCCTGCAAGGAGGGACACGTCGCCCCCGGGTCAGGAGACTAAACGCAGCGGCTCGGCGAGTCCTAAAAAGACAGGGCCAATTCCCGGACACTAGCACACGCATACACATGTAGTCCCGGCACAATAAAATGATTCTTGTTATTTGTTAAAAACTGCGAGTGTCACTTCACCCTCCCCGCGAGCGACCGATCACGCATAAAAGAGGCAACCGCCCAACATACAACACAATACCCCCAAAGTTTATAATAGCACTATACAACCTGTGCGTTAACTCTAATGGTCCTTAATTTATTATTTGATATACTCAGGAAGAGTTTTTTAGTTATATTATTTCAGAAATAATTTTAATAAACATAAAGGGGATTTTGGAAAGACTGTTGATAAAAAAGAGAATGTTATTTATTCAAAAGGAAATTTGTTTACAAAAAGAAATAATGTTGGGGAATGTTGGAACTGCGGAAGTTTTTCGCATTTTCGGGCGGAATACCCTACTTTGGTTAATGTTTCCGAGAAGAAAAAGGAAAACTAGATTTAGTCGAATGGGTCGGGGCCATTTCGACTGGAAAAAGTAAACTCCCGATTAATTCTGGTGTAGATCAGAGTAAACAAGTTAATTTTTGTTATGAAGGATTTTTAAATAAACAATTTTGTAGATTTAAGTTGGATACGGGCTCAGATGTTTCTGTGGTGAATGAAAAATTTATTAATTGTCCAGAGGAATTTTCTTCGGAAGTTAATAGTTGCTTATTTTATCCTACAGGTGAGATAGTTCCCGTTATTGGTCAAATTAAAATAAATGTTCAATTGGGAAGAATTGTAAGGAATTTTTCTATGTTTGTTGTCAAAATGAAAGATGATTGTCTTTTGGGAAAAGATTTTCTATCTTTATTAGATTTGGAATCTTGTTTTCGTTCTGCGTTAGGAATTTCTTGTGAAGTCAATGTTTAGGAAAATTTTGCTTGTAGGCGGATTATTCAAGAAAATCGAATACCAACGTTTCTATCTGAATTATTCGAACAAGATTCGAAGAATTTGAATTCTCAGCAGAGAGAGATTTTTGCAGAGTTATTAGTTAAGTTTCAAGACATATTTTCAGATGAAATTGTAGCTGGAAATTGTGGACTTTTGGAACATAAAATCAAATTAATTGATTCTCGTCCCATTAAACAGGTTCCTCGTCGAATTCCTTTTCATTTACGTGCGTAAGCGGATAAGATTATTGAGGCGATGAGGAATAAAGGTACAGTATGTTTGATAAGAGCGTGTACGGCAAAACTCAAAAACTTAGGATAATACATAAATTGAAAAAATTTGTACACATTATGCATAATATAGACTGCGATGCTTTATTATTAATAAGTTGTCCAGTCGCCTCCATTATCAATAATTGACTGGCATCTCCGAGGCATACTTTCTACTAATTTTACAGCATAATCTTCAGACAAAGATCTCCATATAAATCGAATCTGTCGAATTAACTGCTTGACGGTCCATATTTTCTTTCCTCGGAGCTTAAACTTTATAAGCGCCCAAACATTTTCAATTGGATTTGCATCTGGCGACTGTGAAGGCCAATCCAGTACGTCAACGTCATTTTCTTGTTTCCACGCAGTACAAAGTCTACTCCGATGTTTCGGATCATTGTCCTCTTGCAGTAGCCAATTTTCATTTTTCCTCGTAAACCACCTTTGGGCAGATGGTAATAAAGCTCTCTCATATATTTGGACCATTTTAGCAGCATCCAAATTTTGTGTAAAGATGTGTAAAGTGCCAAATCCCTGTTTTGAGAAACAGCCCCAGACGTGCACCTTTACCGGATGTTTAACGGTCCGCTCGATGAGTCTATTGGCCTGGGTAGACCAGACACGTCTGATAGAAGACTTTGCCCAAAACGAAGCTGCATCTGAAAAAATTACGTTGTCCCAATAGCGATCCAAATTTTCTTTTGCCCAAGCAAGTCTTTTTTCGACCTGTTTTTCAGACAGCAACGGTTTCGTTATCGTGCTTCGAAATTTCACTTTATGAGCCAGTAAACGTCTTCTTATAGTATGACATGATATATTTAGACCCTTTTTAAGTAAAACCGCTTGCCCGCCACGCAATGATAAACAAGGATTCTTCTCAAACACCCGTAAAATCATTTTGTCCTCCTTTTTCGTCGTTTTCTGCACAGAGCCACGATCCGGCAAGTCATCAACGTTTTTGACCTCGGAATAACGTTTCACCCACTTACTCACAAACGCCTTAGACTTCTTCATATACTTAGCAGCCGCTCCGCGCGACATTTTTGGTCCTTTCGGATGCGAACATAGAAACACAGCTTCGTAACGTGATGCGTACGCGGCACTCATGTTGAAATACGCCCTTTTGTGACGAAAGTCAAACGATAACTAAGGCTTTCTAGACAAAGCATCTTGGGAGAAGAGCCCCGCTATTGGCTCGCGTTCATATCCCCCCTCTAACGGTTTCGAGCAAAAAGTTTTACCGTACACGCTCTTGTCAAACATACTGTATAATTGAGGAGTCTCAAAGTCCTTGGGTTTCTCCGGCAGTTTTAGTTAAAAAAAAAGATAATTCTATTCGTTTTTGTGTAGATTTTCGTAAACTAAATGCTGTTACAGTAAAAGATTCTTTTCCCATTCCTCGAATTGACGATACTATTGATCAATTATCAGGAAATTCTTGGTTTTCAACTTTAGATTTGAAAAGTGGTTATTGGCAAGTGAAGATTGATCCGAAAGATAGAGAAAAAACAGCTTTTTCGATAGGGAAAAGATTATGGCAGTTTACAGTTTTGCCAATGGGTTTGTGTAATGCTTCAGCAACTTTTGAAAGACTGATGGAACAAATTTTGAAAGGATTATTACATGAAATTTGTTTAGTCTATTTAGATGATGTGATAGTTTTTGGGAAAACTTTTGTGGAAGTAGTTAAGCGTTTAAGGACTGCGTTTTTCTTAGATGTCGTATTTCTGGAATGAAATTAAATCCTAAAAAGTGTGTTCTTTTAAATAATTCGGTTAAGTATTTAGGTCATGTTATTTCTGATAAAGGTGTTTCTACGGATCCTGAAAAGATTTCTGCTGTCGCTGATTGGCCGATTCCTCAAAATAAAAAGCAGTTACGAAGTTTTCTTGGATTTCGTTCTTATTATCGGAAATTTGTAAAAGGATTTTCTATTATTGCTAAGTCTTTATTTGTTCTTACAGAGAATCAATCGAAATTTGTTTGGTCTCATTGTTGTCAGGAAGCTTTTGAAAGTTTAAAGAAAGCTCTAACTACTTCTGCAGTGTTGTTATTTCCTTTAAAAAGTGGTGAATTCATTCTCGACACGGATGCTTCAAATTTTGGTATCGGTGCAGTTTTGTCTCAGGTTCAAAATGGTCAAGAAAAAGTTATTGCTTATTTTAGTCGTATTTTAAATAAAGCTGAAAGAAATTATTGTACTACTCGTCGGGAATTGTTAGCTGTGGTAGAATCTATTAAATCT
>NW_022639695.1:31016-31358 GCF_010583005.1 Odontomachus brunneus
TTCGGTGCAGTTTTGTCGGTTCCATTTTGCAGGTTCAAAATGGTCAAGAAAAAGTTATTACTTATTTTAGTCGTATTTTAAATAAAGCTGAAAGAAATTATTATACTACTCGTCGGGAATTGTTAGCTGTGGTAGAATCTATTAAATCTTTTAATCATTATTTATATGGTCAGAAGTTTTTGGTAAGAACGGATCATGCTTCTCTTAAATGGTTATTATCTTTCAGGGATATTGAAGGTCAATTGGCTCGTTGGATTGAGAAGCTTCAATGTTATAATTTTGAGATTTGTCATCGTAAAGGTTTGTCCCATGGGAATGCGGATGGCCTTTCAAGACGTCCTT
>NW_022639695.1:31368-32311 GCF_010583005.1 Odontomachus brunneus
AATTGTTAGCTGTGGTAGAATCTATTAAATCTTTTAATCATTATTTATATGGTCAGAAGTTTTTGGTAAGAACGGATCATGCTTCTCTTAAATGGTTATTATCTTTCAGAAATATTGAAGGTCAATTGGCTCGTTGGGTTGAGAAGCTTCAATGTTATAATTTTGAGATTTGTCATCGTAAAGGTTTGTCCCATGGGAATGCGGATGGCCTTTCAAGACGTCCTTGTATCAAAGAAAATTGTAAATATTGTGCTAAAATTGAATGTAGCAAGGAGAATGATAGTGGGATGGTAGCTCGAATAGTTTTGGGGGAAGAATTTCAAATAGAAGGAACAGATGAAGGACTCTAATATTTCAATAATTTTACGGGGAATTGAGTCTGGTCAACGTCCTTCAAGGGAAAAAGTTTTTGAAAAAGATATTTCGGTTAAAATTTATATTTCTCATTGGGAGAGTTTAATTGTTAAGAATGGTATTTTATTTAAAAAATGGGAGGCTCCTAATCTTAAATCTTCTCGTTTACAAATCATTGTTCCTCGTAATTTTATAAAGAAGATTTTAGAGGAAGTTCATGATTTTCCTTCCGGAAGACATTTTGGAGTGAATAAGACTCTTGATAAAATTAGGAGTCGTTTTTATTGAGCTACTTATAAAAAGGATGTGGAAGATTGGTGCAGATCTTGTAAGGTGTGTATTTTAAAGAAAGGTCCTTCAAGTAAAGGCAAATCTCCTTTACAGATTTTTAATGCGGGAGCTCCTTTTGAACGCCTTCAAATGGACATTTTGGGTCCTTTGCCTTCAACTTCTTGTGGGAATATGTACTTATTAGTGGTAGTTGATTGTTTTTCAAAATGGGTAGAAGCCTTTCCTTTAAAGAATATTAGATCCAGTACGGTACGAAAGTTTTTGTGAGGGAAATAATTTCGAGACATGGTGTGCCTTT
>NW_022639695.1:32321-32438 GCF_010583005.1 Odontomachus brunneus
TAGAATATTAGATCCAGTACGGTAGCGGAAGTTTTTGTGAGGGAAATAATTTCGAGACATGGTGTGTCTTTAGAATTGCACACTGATCAGGGTAGAAATTTTGAATCGAAATTGTTT
>NW_022639695.1:32448-33468 GCF_010583005.1 Odontomachus brunneus
CCAACTTCTTGTGGGAATAAGGATTTATTAGTGGTAGTTGATTGTTTCTCAAAATGGGTAGAAGCCTTTCCTTTAAAGAATATTAGATCCAGTACGGTAGCGGAAGTTTTTGTGAGGGAAATAATTTCGAGACATGGTGTGCTTTAGAATTGCACACTGATCAGGGTAGAAATTTTGAATCGAAATTGTTTCAGGAATTGTCTAAGTTGTTAGGTTTTAGAAAAACTAGAACTACTGCTTTTCATCCACAGTCGGACGGCCAAGTTGAGCGTCAACATCAAACAATTCTTCAATATTTATCTAAGTTTATTTCAGGGAATCAGAAAGATTGGGATCGTTGGGTTTCCATGTTTTTATTGGCTTATAGGACTTCTAAGCATGAGATAACAGGATTCTCTCCTGCAGAGTTATATTTTGGTAAAAATTTGAGGTTGCCTTTGGATTTGTTTTGTGGCTCTCCTCCTTCGAGTAATTATTTAGAGAACAATTACATTCTTAATTTACAGGAAAAGTTGAATGAAATTCATCAGTTTGTTAGGGATTCTTTGAAAGTCAAAAGTGCTAAGGTTAAGATGCGCTATGATCAAAATGCGAGATGGTTATCTTTTAAAGAAGGTGAAAAAGTATGGTTGTACACTCCTCGTAGGAGTTTGGGAAAAGCTCCTAAACTACAAAGTTTTTGGGAAGGACCTTTTGAGGTAGTTAAAAGAATTAGTGATGTAGTTTATTGCATTCGCCGTTTTAAAAAACATAAGAATAAGATAGTCCATTTGGATAGGTTGGCTTCTTATTTCGGAAGGAATTGATTATTTTCGTTGTCATTGAGTAAAATTTTATCTGAACCCGATTGTAAATAATTTACTTATTGTAAATAAGTTTAAGTGGTTGAACATTTGCTCTTTTCTTTTCTATTTTGTTTGTTGCAGTAGGACCAGAATGAAGTTGTTTTCTTCGATTCGTCTTCACTTCATTCGCTGAAGTTATTTGAAGATTTTGAAGTCCACTTTGCCTGCAGGTTTT
>NW_022639695.1:33478-33766 GCF_010583005.1 Odontomachus brunneus
TAAGGACCTTTTGAGGTAGTTAAAAGAATTAGTGATGTAGTTTATTGCATTCGCCGTTCTAAAAAACATAAGAATAAGATAGTCCATTTGGATAGGTTGGCTTCTTATTTCGGAAGGAATTGATTATTTTCGTTGTCATTGAGTAAAATTTTATCTGAGCCCAATTGTAAATAATTTACTTATTGTAAATAAGTTTAAATGGTTGAACATTTGCTCTTTTCTTTTCTATTTTGTTTGTTGCAGTGGGACTAGAGTGAAGTTGTTTTCTTCAATTCGTCTTCACTTCAT
>NW_022639695.1:33776-34363 GCF_010583005.1 Odontomachus brunneus
TTCCTGCTGAGTTATATTTTGGTAAAAATTTGAGGTTGCCTTTGGATTTGTTTTGTGGCTCTCCTTCTTCGAGTAATTATTTAGAGAACAATTACATTCTCAATTTACAGGAAAAATTGAATGAAATTCATCAGTGTGTTAGGGATTCTTTGAAAGTCAAAAGTGCTAAGGTTAAGATGCGCTATGATCAAAATGCGAGATGGTTATTTTTTAAAGAAGGTGAAAAAGTATGGTTGTACACTCCTCGTAGGAGTTTGGGAAAAGCTCCTAAACTACAAAGTTTTTGGGAAAGACCTTTTGAGGTAGTTAAAAGAATTAATGATGTAGTTTATTGCATTCGCCGTTCTAAAAAACATAAGAATAAGATAGTCCATTTGGATAGGTTGGCTTCTTATTTCGGAAGGAATTGATTATTTTCGTTGTCATTGAGTAAAATTTTATCTGAGCCCGATTGTAAATAATTTACTTATTGTAAATAAGTTTAAGTAGTTGAACATTTGCTCTTTTTTTTTCTATTTTGTTTGTTGCAGTGGGACCAGAATGAAGTTGTTTTCTTCAATTCGTCTTCACTTCATTCGCTGAAGTTA
>NW_022639695.1:34373-34499 GCF_010583005.1 Odontomachus brunneus
GGTTTTTCCTGCAAGCCTTTGGTTAAGGCGAAGGGTAAATGCCAAGGTGGGGATTTGGGGAGATTTCCTTTTGGAAATCGTTGGGTCCACAAACGTTACCCCCCCCCCCCCTTGTCTGAAGACCTC
>NW_022639695.1:34579-35004 GCF_010583005.1 Odontomachus brunneus
TCATTCGCTGAAGTTATTTGAAGATTTTGAAGTCCACTTTGCCTGCAGGTTTTTGATTGTGGTTTTTCCTGCAGGCCTTCGCCTAAGGCGAAGGGTAAATGCCAAGGTGGGGATTTGGGGAGATTTCCTTTTGGAAATCGTGGGTCCACAAACGTTATCCCCCCCTTGTCTGAAGACCTCAGGCGGAAGGACATAGCAACAGGATCATTTTTGAGGACTTCTTCAAAAACAATTGTCCGGATATTTTCAACGGAAGGGAGGAGCAAGCAAGCCTGGTAGTATCTGCAGTAGTAACTGAGATAAGGGTAAGGAAGTTGGCCCTCGCCAAGAGTTGAAGAAGAAATCCGGTGGGTTGTCGGGACGACAACCTTTTTGAAGAAGGAAAGCAGTGTTGCATGTGTAACTTCAGTATGCAAGTTCTGAGC
>NW_022639695.1:35187-35303 GCF_010583005.1 Odontomachus brunneus
TATATATATATATATATATATATATATATATATATATATGTATATATGTTTGTATATATATACATATATATACTATGTGTATATATATATATATATATATATATATATATATATAT
>NW_022639695.1:35428-35880 GCF_010583005.1 Odontomachus brunneus
TGTTGCATGTGTAACTTCAGTATGCAAGTTCTGAGCTGATTCCCCGTAGTTACGGGGTTGTTAGGGAGCTGTTGATAAACAACAGCTGATAGTAGTAGAAGGACGGTTTACGCGAGAGTTAGACGTACGACTTTGACGCACATTATAACTATTCTGGTTCCACGATTCTCCATTAAAGAGTTTTACATTTTCTTAAAACGTGTATTCATTTCTCCTGCGTCCACGAGAATACATATGATCCTCGCTAATCTCCGAACGAAAGCGCGAAACAACAGAGGTGATAGATGTGTCGTACGGAACGGCAATCAATATTTTATATAAGTTAAGAATGAGACAGCTGTCGGCCCGATGGGTGCAGCGATTGCTCACGGTGAACAACAAGCGGATATGGCTGTCAATTTCGATGCAGTATTTGGATCTCTTTAAGGCTCTGCTATCTCTGGGGCGGCCAT
>NW_022639695.1:35890-38008 GCF_010583005.1 Odontomachus brunneus
CAAAAATGCAAAAGAAATTTTATTGACGTTGTTATAGAATCATTATCAGTTGTCTTAATAATTTAAAAATTAAATAAAAGTTGGATCAAATAATGCATTGCAAAACATTAACTAGAGAGAGAGATTATATTTTTTACCATAACATTTATTATAACCAAATTTTAACTCTTTGGGGACGGAGCCGCTCGACGGGCTATAAGGAATATAAGACTTCATCGCTAATGGCCCCTAATGTCTTTGAATGAAAACGTGACTCTTTTACTATACCTATGCGTATCTTATCGCTCAGAACGACAGACGTCGCGAGCCTTGCAGCTACGAACTAATTTGGGCGGCTATATGCCGACACGCGTCCGGAACGGTAAAACGGCTTGGGCGGCTATATGCCGACACTCGTCCCCAAAGGGTTAAAATCGTATGAGAAACATGAAAATTTGGAACTATGATAATATATCATTATTGCTTCCCAAGTAATCCTCTATTTACGAATTATTTTATATTTTTAAATTTGATTTATATTGAATATAATATATTAAAAAGTAATTGAGAACGAATTGTCTTATTTGAAAAATAATAAAATAATTATTTGGAGTGTATATTAATTTTAAAGGATTTTCAAGAGATGGCATAACTAGTACTATATCGTGTCGGGCTATATTGTTGCTACCTTTATCAAAGCACCATCATGTGGCTTTAGTATGTGTCATTTTGCCGAAGAAACAACATTGTTTTTTTTAGCATTGAACATGTCGAATTTTGTGCCAACAAATCGCAATTTGCGGGAAGCTTTGCTTTTTTTGTTTCCATTTGAAGAAAAATGCTGCTGAAAGTCAATAAATGCTGTCGGAAGCTTATGGTGATTATACTCCATCGATTTCAACATGTAAGTACTGGTTTCGACGCTATAAAAAAAGTGATTTTGACACGGAAGACAAGGAACGTCCAGGCCAGCCGAAAAAGTTTGAAAATGAGAAAGTGGAAGCTTTACTCGATCAAGACCTGAGTCAAACTCAAGAAGAACTTGCAGAATCATTAAATGTTGATCGATCAACGATTTCTCCAGACGTTTGAAGGCCATTGGAATGATTCAAAAGCAAGGAAATTGGATGCCGTACGAGTTGAAACCAAGGGACGTCGAAAGGCGCAAAGTGACCTGTGAATTGTTGCTTCAAAGACAGAAGAAAAAGTTTTCTGCATCGTATCGTGACGGGTGAAAAATAGATTCGCTACGATAATCCGAAGTACAAAAAATCATGGCGCAGGCTAGGCGAATTATCAACATCGATGGCAAAGCCGAATATTCATGACGCCAAGCTCATGCTCTGTATTTGGTGGGATCAGCTGGGTGTAGTGTATTATGAGCTGCTCCAACCCAACGAAACCATCACTGGGGAACGCTACCAACAATAATTGATGCAATTGAGCCGAGCATTGAAGCAAAAACAGCCAGATTACGCGAAAAGACACGACAAAGTGATTTTCCAGCACGACAACGTTTGGCCACATATTGCGAAACCGGTTAAGGAAACGTTAGAAGCGCTTAACTGGGATGTACTACCATACCTGCCATATTCTCCAGATATTGCTCCTTTCGATTACCACCTATTTCGATTGATGACTCATGACCTGTCTGAGCAGCGCTTCCATTCTTATGAGGATACCAAAAAATGGGTCGATTCGTGAATAGCCTCAAAAGATATATTGTTCTTTCGACGTGGAATCCACCTATTACTAGAAAGATGGGAAAAAGTAGTGGCTAGCGGTGAATAATATTTTGAATTATCAATTTGTAACCATTTTTTTACAATAAAGCCGTATTTTTACCAAAAAACCCCTTAAAATTAATGCATACTCCCAATAAATCTTTTTTTTAGTTGGACTTGGGATTGACAGTGATGAAGTTACATCTCTTATTTACATATATATATATATATATATATATATATACAGGGTGTTCAAAAAGTCCCGGACCGGTGAAATATCTCGAAAACTAAGCATTTTAGAAAAAAATGTTTCAGATAAAAGTTGTGGCGTTTAAAAAGATGTATTTACTGATCACATCAGTTTGACCTTGGGTTGCGTAGCGAAGGTCAGGTCAAGGTCACATTAATTTTTTTA
>NW_022639695.1:38265-38810 GCF_010583005.1 Odontomachus brunneus
ATGATCCAACCAGTGAAGGCAAGATCTGGACATGATCTTTGGGGGTAACGATTCCGGTAAACTCGCGAAGCTTCATGATAATTTCATGATAGTTGACATTCTCCGAGAACAAGGAGAATATCAACAATCTCTGAGGGACGATAATCAGCCATGGGTATTGTCGGCAGACGTAAGCCTCTGATTGTGAGTAATAAAGTTTGATACTCCGATCAACAGTGGAAGAGATTTCCATAATCAATTGATTCCTAAATATCCAATTGTATCTACAGACTATTAATTCCTATTAATTCCTATTAATAATAATCGGCCCATATAGACGATTGCTACAAATCCTGTTCGCAGAAGTACAAACCTGATTGATTCCTTGATTGTTCTTGATGTTCTACTCATCTCAAATAGTCTATTTTTAAAATAATATACCCTCTATTGTTTCCATAGAAAATATCGATCTGATCTTACCTTCACTGGTTGGATCATGTCCAGATCTTGCCTTCACTGGTTGGATCATGTCCAGATCTTGCTTTGACCGGTTGGATCATGTCCAG
>NW_022639695.1:38849-39253 GCF_010583005.1 Odontomachus brunneus
GGTTGGATCATGTCCAGATCTTGCCTTGACCGGTTGGATCATGTCCAATTCTTGCCTTGACTAGTTGAATCGTGTAAGATAAGACGGAAAGTGAATACTTTACGAGATATTTTGAATTTTTTCATATTGCAACTTTGGAGCTTTATAACTCGAAAAGTACTCAATGAAGAAACATTTCATTAGAATGTTTTGGAAAACTCTCGACGTCAGCTACAAGAATATATAATAAAAAATAGGAGATGCCGTTTAAAAAAATTGAGGTGACTTTCATGTGACTTTCAAATAATTCTTTAAGGTCAAAGCAATAGTACCATCTTATGGTCCCCTCGAAACCAAACAACTTTTGTCTGAAAAATTTTTCTCTCCCGTGCTTGGTTTTCGACATATTCGACTGGATGGATTAA
>NW_022639695.1:39268-50887 GCF_010583005.1 Odontomachus brunneus
CTGGATGGATTAAAATGGTCCACCCTGTATATATATATATATATATATATATATATATATATATATATATATATATATATATATATATGTATTAATGTGCGTGCGTGCGTGCGTGCGTGTGTTTGTGTGTGTGTGTGAGCGTGCGTGCGTGCGTGTGTGCGTGCGTGCGTGCGTGCGTGCGCACGCGTGCGCAGGGTGTCCCGTACTATTTTTGCAATCTCTTATGAGGACGTAGAGCGGATTGAGATGAACACAAAAGTCCTATGCCATTTTGCGATATTCGCAATAATAATCGAGATATTAATATGTATATATACAGATCTTTTTCTTTTTACTTATTTTCGCTCTCAAAGTCACTATCTGTCGCGCGGCGTAGCTCGTAACGCTCATATATCGAGTTGCAGAGGCCGTTAATGTTATAGTGAAAAATATAATCTAATTAACGTTTTACGATGCAATATTACTCGTATTTGGTCCAACTTTGAATAAATTTTTAATTATTTAAGCATAACTGACAGTAGTTCTATAATGTCGTGAATAACCATTTTTTCCATTATGTGTGTGTATGTGCGTGCGTGCGTGCGTGCGTGTGCGTGCGTGCGTGTACGTGCGTGCGTGCATATGCGCGTGTGTGCGTGTGTGTGCGCGCGCGCAGGATGTCCTGTATCATCTTTGCAATCTCTCGTGAAGACGTAGAGCGGATTGAGATGAAGTCCTATGCCATTTTGCGATATTCACAATAATAATCGAGATATTAATTAAAAAAGATTAGTGATTGATAATGCGCGATATGGTAGATATGAGCGCGATATGAGCTGCAATTGCGTCGTCTGCCGTTGTATATTTGTACATTAAGTCAAACTGAACAAAAAGTCCTCTACCATTTTGCAAATAACATAAATTTTTAGATATTAATTAAAGAAAATTTGTGCATTATGGTACATAATCATAGAACAATTTTCTTTGATTAATATCTAAAAATCTATGTTATCATTTGCAAAATGGTAGAGGACTTTTTTGTTCAGTTTGATTTAATATACAAGTATACAACGGTAGACGGCGCAATTGCAACTCATCTATTATATCGTGCATTATCATTCACCAATCTTTTTTAATTAATATCTCGACTATTATTGCGAATATCGCAAAATGGTATAGGACTTTGTGTTCATCTCAATCCGCTCTACGTCCTCACGAGAGATTGTGAAAGTGATACGGGACACCCTGTATATATATATATATATATATATATCTTTTTCCTTAAGTCTGGCGTTATTATACTGATAATTTTCGGTTTCTACGAAGAAAAATACATAAGAAAATATAAATATAAAACGATCTCCGGGCGGTCGCAAAACTCTTAAAAAGTTATACCCTCCTTTCAACTATTCTTTAAGAATACTCTGAAATTTGAACAATTACAAAAAATAATAGTTTATTATGTTTTATCGTACTTGATTTTAACATGTTAAATGTATCATCTGATTATCACATCAGTGGTACTCTTGTTTCTTGTTTCTAAAAATCCATTTGTTTATCGTTTTTAATAATTTCGTTTTTAATATTTAATATGAAAAAGTAAGAGCGTTAAATATATGCGCTTTCTCGCCCAAATAAAATTAAAACATTAAAATGAAATATCGTCTAAACTTGTATTTTCTACAAAAGAAATGACATCAGTAGGTTAAACTAAGTAAAAATAACTTCTGCAAAGAAATTATATCAAAATGTTGCATCAATTGGAAGTAAACAGAAAGTTCTCAAAAATTAAAACCCAAAATCACTTGGTATGTGTTCAGGTTACATTAAAATTATTAAGCTTCCTGAAATGTTTGTATTTTAAATGTATAAAATGCTTTAATGCAATTAGCACGAAATATGAACCGTATAGTTTATTGAGGCTTGTATTTTAGGGTGTATGTTTACGGAAACGCCAAGTGCTTTTAGGTTTAGATTTTTTAGGACTTTTTGTTTAGTTCCAATTGATGTAATATTTTAATATTACTATTTTTACAGAAGCTATTTTCACTTGATCTAAATTTTTGATATTATTTTTTTTGTAGGAAATACAAATAACAATAAACAATGACATTTCGTTTTAACGTTTTCATTTTATTTGGACGAAAAAATGTATATATATTTTTACTTTCTTTTTTTTAAAGTAGGTAAATTTATATAGATATCACATTTTTTTACATATAAATTAGCTATCTTAAAAATATATTATTTTACATTAAATATTATATAAAAATAAGTGAAATTAACACTTACATTTTGTCAAATAAATATCGGGAATTGTTCAGTAAAATATAAAATATTAGTTTAATCATTAAAATTTATTTTGTCGTCTTAAAAATAGGCTCCATTTGATGCGATATACTTATGCCAACGAATAATCCAATCGTCGAAGCACTTTCCGGTATGATCTACAGCTCCTTCTGCGAATTTTGTTTTATGGCCTCAAGATATCTACGAAGTAGTAATTTGAGTTTGGGGAGCAGGAAAAGTCACACGGCGCCATAGCTAGCGAATACGGTGCTTAGTCGATGACATTCATTGAGTTTTTAGTCAAAAATTTGCGTACAAAGGTCGATGTGTGGGACGATGCATTATCGTGATGCAAAATCCAAGAATTGTTCTTCCACAAATCTGACATTTTCCGGCGAACATTCTCTCTTAAACTCCTTATAACGTCCAGATAATATTGTTGACTGTTTGCACCTTTTTTTTGCACCTTCCGGAAGGAATTCCAAGTGGACAACACAACGATAATCAAAGAAAACAATCAACATGACTGATTGAACGAGGCAAGTCTTCAATCACTTCTCGGTCTTCTTTGAGTGCTTTGTACCACTCGTATGCTCGTGTTTCGATAAAGTTGACTCACCGTAGGCCTTCTTCAACATTTTCAACGACTCAGCACAAGAAATTTCGTTGGCAACATAAAATTTGAGGCAAACTCTTTGTTCGATATTTTTATCCATTTTAAAAATCGCAGAGTATACTTGAGATCGACTAACAAAACTAACAGCTGTAAACAAACTAATTGATAGATGGCGCCAAAACTCTACGTGATAATTAGGTATCATGATACATTGGTACTTACAGCAAAAAATTTGTTTTCATACTTTTTATACGGACTTTTTAAATAAACAATTCCCGGTATTTATTTAACAGAATGTAAATTCGGATAATTTTTTACTAATATTGGATAAATTTTCTACTCTGAAGTCATGTAAATATTTTCACTCAAAATTAAAGAATTTTTTTTATGTATTTCATCATCACAGAAGAAATTTAATTTAATCGATTAAAATATTCATCATATAAAGTCAGAATTAAAACTTACTTATTACTTTAAAACTTGAATAAAACATTCACTCTTATAATTTTAAATATTTTTACAATCGTTTCGAGTGAATTTTTGCTCGTTTTGAATGGGATTTTATTCTAAGAAATTTAGAGAGTATGGAATATGATGTATATCATACTCTGTTTCTGTTATTCTTATCCTATTAAATTATTTCAACGTTCTTTGCCAACAGAACACGCGCTAATAGTATGATTGATATAAATCCATAACCGTATAGTAATTATTGTCGAACTGCAATACCAATTTTGTATTCCAAATTGATTCGCAAAATCAGAAATTTCGATATCTTACAAATAACTATTTTTCAATATCCTTTTCATTCCTTTCGATATACTTTTTATTATCGTTCGTGACATTATTTAGGATAAAGACATCGTAGAAATTGATTGATGAAGACGTTTACTAATTGTGTATTTGTAGATTTTTCACTTTGAACTGGAATATTTTGACTTATAGAACACATAGGCCAACAATAAAAATAGTTTTATTATGTAATATGGATCTAAGAAATCAAATGAGCCTATACAAAACTTCATAGGGTCAGTCCTTATGGTCGAATAATAAATCTTGCCTGTGATCAACTAGTTGATATAGTGTAAATATACACATTGGCTTCACACGTGCACTTGGCGCGAGACACTACCATGTTTCTTGATTTATTGGACATTTTGTTTCTCAAAAGTCAGCTTAGACCAGACAGTTTTATTATGCTATACATTTTTAGAGATTGTTCTGTCTTATAGATTTACTTTTGTAAGTTAAAAAAAAAGTTACGACTGGATAACATAATCTATGATGTCGTAACTTAATTTTATAATGATACCGAGTTAATACAACTTACAATGTTGGAATAACAAACAATAAATATTTTGGAAAAAATTTTTTGAGCATGTTCAGAGCTGCTCATCAACTAAATTTATAAATTCTATCGATAAAATTGATACTTAGATTATGTTATAAATCAGATTTGTAGCATATTAAGGAAAAATATTGTGCAAATTTGTTAAGTGATAGTGACGTAATATTGATTTAAAAATGGAAAATATGAAAATATGTTTTCGTCATCTTATGTATTTTTATTATGGCTAAGACAAAAACGTAACGCAAACTCGAAAGATAGATAAGAAGATTTGTGAGGTATACGGAGGTATACGGAGACAATGTTGTGAATGACTGTATATATATCAAAAGTGGTTTACCAAGTTTCGAATAGGAGACTTCTCTTTGGAAGATGTTTCACGTTCAGAAAGGTCTTTCTTGATTGATGACAACCAAATAGCCACTTTAATTAAAAATAAACAGCGCGTTGTCACAAGAGAAATTGCTGAGATATTTTAAATATTCAATGAGTTAATGAGTTGTAACTCATTTGCAGAAACTTGGATACATTAATTGATATAATATATTCCAGCAAACACAATAATATAACTCACATTGTCGTAATGTAACGACATGTAACGTGCTATGTACGTTACAAATAACATACACGTTAGTTGTAATTCCTTACTTAAATGAAATTATAGTCATATATCAGAAATATAGTCCGCAAATAACATGTTACTAAAAGATCATGTAATAGTTATATATACATATATAGGATGTTCAGTGTAACAGTCTGTACGATTTTTTAGATACTTACGATGGTTTAAGGAAAAGGTTGCAAAGTGAATTTTCAACTGCTTCGTGCTACAACTTGTAATAACAAAAGATAAAAAAAGATATATTTCTTTTTATAAAGAAATCACTTTGAATTTTTTAAATGGCACTATGCATTTTTTTACATGTTTTATATTGTAGATCATTTTATGTAGAATTCAACGCACTATCATAAATGTCATTTTTGCTAATATTTAATATCAAATATGCAGCATTATTTTAACTAATCGTATTTATAAGCAAATCTCACGGCTATTTTCAAATACTTTTAGAAATCGTGTTATAAATACACATGTAGCAACCTATCTCATTCTTCAGATTTATTCTCCGACAGATTCTCCGATGGATATTTTCTTATGGGAATATTTGAAAGCTTTTATGTATCAAATATCAATTAATACTGTTCGAGATCTTCAAGAAAAGATAATTACAGCTTGTGCAAATTTAGATCTATATATAGCCTAATAGCTACTACGCACAGTAATTTTGTGTTGCAGAAGTAGGCAAGCAATTTAAACATTTGCTTTTATAAGTTAGACTTTTCTATTGTTTTACTATTGTTGTTAATAAAAGTGACATTTGTCATAGTGTGTTGAATTCTTTTTAAAGTTCTCTACAATATTATGTAAAAAAGTGCATAGTACTATTTAAAAAATTCACGATTTTTTATAAAAAATAATTTTTTAACCTTTTATTATTGAAAGTAGTCTGCACGAAGCAGTTGAAAATTTATCTTGCAACCTTTTCTTTAAACTGTCGGAAGTATCTGAAAAATCGTGCGGACTATTACGCTGAATACTCTCTGTGTGTATATGTACACACACACATGTACGCGCACACGTACACATTAATAGCTAAAATATTATAAATGGAATATAAATTATCTATTTACCAGTTATCATAAGTATATAATTATATGTATAGGTTACAAATTATCAAATAAGTATTAATTAATTTGTAAAAATATATTTCCAAAAGTGCAATAATTATTTCATATAAAAAATTATATTTAGTAGGTGTAATAATATAAAAGTATCTTGCTATTCTAGATAGATTATCTATTAAAATACATTTATTCTCACGATTATAAATAATATTTTGGTAGGAATGATCGTTATTGACAAAAGTTATTATTCTTGAACAAAAAATACTACTTTATTATAACTCTCAGTAGTAGTTATGAACTAACAGTAATATTATAATTTCTCACTCAAAAATAAATATTGTTACATGTGTGTCATGTAACAATTACATTATTGAGTGGGAAATTGTCATATTGACATAATATTAGTTATTTGCTAGGAGAGTGGACAATATAGTACAAGTTTTGCTGCACCATAATCATTGTGATTGTTATATATGTTAATGCATTATGTTTTACATATAACACGATATAGAGAAGAATCCAATATTTATATATAAAAATGTTATATACATACATACATCACACACACATGCACATGCAAAGGCACACGCACATGCAGTGGCGTAGCCAGGAGGGTTGAGGAGGCTGCAGAAATTAATTTTCCCCCCGAAATTAATTTTCTGGGTTACGCTGTGAGAAAAATTTTTTTCGAATGACCTTTTTTGCTTGTCAAAAATAAAAAGTATAGTCCTCCCCGAAACTTTTTTCTGGCTACGCCACTGCGCACACGCACATGCACACACATACATCACATAATACAAACACTATACTTGTTATATTTAAGTTATTTTACTGTTATATTATTATAACAAAAAATAAGTTGTGTGTGTATGTGCGTGTGTTCTGTGCTTACTGAAATGTGTATTTCATGTATTCAGTAAAAAGAATTAATAAATAGAGACTACGTCTCTATTTATTTGCTCTATAAATGTAAGAATGAGTTATTTTGTAAATATTTAAAGACGAATATTGTGAAAAAAAGATTCTAGGAGATTCTAAGAGAAATGAGCTTCTATTAGTGCAATCCAAAGCTAACTTTCACACAAAGAAAATCATGTTGTGTTTAGTTAGATAGGAAGGAAATAATATATTATGAGTTTTACCAAACAATGAAATTATCAATTCTAATATATACCATTTGCAATTAGACCAATTAAAAGTAGCGATCGACAAAAAATCTCCGGACTGGCGTATCATAAAAGCTCATTGTTTTTTAGCATGACAATGCGAAACTATGTGTCTTTGATTATTCGGAAAAAATTGTTGGACTTCGTTTAGAATGTTTCGCCATATTCTTTTGACATTACATCCTTGGACTATCACCTGTTCCGTTCAATTAAAAACAATTTGAACGGTAAAGAATTTTAACTTTTGGAGGTTGTCAAAATTCACCTGGATAATTTCTTTAATGAAAAATCGACCAAATTGATGGAATAACGAAGCTACTTAAAATATGGTTCGACATTGCTAAAAAATGTGCTGCATACATTACTGATTAAAAATTAAAGCATCTTTATATCCAATTTTTTACTTTTAATTGCTGCAAAACAATCCAAGCAATCCAAACTTTCCAATCAACTCTATACATTTATAAGTTTTTACCATGTTCGTGTGTTCATAGTTTGTAGTATAGTTTCTCATGCATTTTTTCTATACATTTATTTAGAATATTGCTCGTTTACTGATTTTCCGATATAAACGTAAATGAATTAATATTATGCAATATTGCATTTTTCTATGGTTCTCAGGTAAGCTTGCTTGTCCTTTGAGGCAATTCCGATGTAACAATGGAAGATGCATACCAATTTCCTGGGTTTGCGACAAATCGGACGACTGTACTGACAATTCTGATGAAAGTCCAGAGGAATGTAAAAGTAAGTAATGCTACTAAATTGTATCATAATTCAGTGCATAGAAATATTTAAATCTTTGAGGAGATTTCTGAAGGCTACATCTACTCACCTCTTCTTGCTTATCCGGCGAGCTATGTAACTGATGCTCGCGGCGCTCAGTCTCAGAAGTGTGAATAATTAAATCTAAAAAAAAACATGTTAATAATAGTATCTCATAGATAACGTAGAAATCTATTGCTATATTATAATTAAAATCTTACAAGTTTTAAATGCCATATGTTAATTATGTAATAAATAATTTAAATTATAAGAAATTAGTTTCGTAAGAAACTAGTTTCGATCAGATTCTTCTAGCGTTTGAAACCTTCAAATATTAAGAGATACCTGAAATTGAGCACCGCGATCGTCAATTGCGTGACTTGCTGGATGAATAGAAGCGGTAAAAAGGAATTTGGAAATGTAGTTTTTGAAAGTCACTTCAAAAGTTCAAATAGTTCTCAGCATAATCTATCAAATAGTCAAAGGAAAAATATTTATAATCACTTTTATCACACGAACGTTCTCATATGACATTTTACACATTGGTTTTCGGACAATAACTTGTCTTGCCCAGTAAGTAAATTGAGCGCAGACTGACGTCAGATTGACATCAGATTCGAGCAGACCCTGTCGTTAGATCCATAGTCATCTATCGAGCTAATAGGCTGTTAGACTGTCGCCAGAATCTGCCGACAAGCTCTGACAGCAGACTTACAGCAGTACGCAGAGTTTGTAGCATATATATGACAGCAGAATGACGGCAGATTGCGCGCAGATCCTATCGTTTTGTAGGTTCTTCAATTAAATCTTTGGTAGAAAATTTTCTCATAATTTTTCATAATTATTCATAGAATGAGCGCTTTCTCATAAATACTCATAAATACTCATAAAATATAATGGAAAAAAAAAGTTTTTCTATATTATTTTTTCATAATTTTTAAGATTTTCTCTGGTGAGATTCGAACTTGAACCGAAGACATCTTTTGAATAATCGTCCGTCGCCTTAGGCACTACGCCAATTCCTCACTTGATAAAAAGTGCTTTGTATTGCCCACTTAAAGTTTAAGAAAGAAAAATCTTAAAGTTTGTTCATCTTTTAAACCGCAAAATATAGACGAAACCGTTTAGCATATAAATAATATAAGAGAGACGGGCACGATAATTCGAAATTAATTTTCTACTAGGGACTGTATAGAAAATCACTGCAATAAAACAGCAGATAATGATATTTTTCCATTATGTTAATAAAATACTGTGCTTTTACATGTGCGAATTAATTTGGTCGATCGTCCAGTTCAAGTTGTATTAAATTTTATCAAAATTGAAGCATGATATCCATACAGCATAAATGTCCGAAATACATCCCAGAGACATTCTAGAGATATCACATTGTCTTTGGAACGTCTTTGAGATGTATTTCAGACATTTGGTGCTGTATGAGATATATTTTCAAATAAACCATCACAAAAAAACTCTGTAAGTTATTTACATGACGGGACTAATATTTTATTCGGTGCTGCTGCCTTCAATACTTATTGACATGACGGTTAAATTAGTCAGATTTAATGACATAATGACATTTAAAAAAATTATAATAACCCAGACAGCACAAATGTCCAAAATTGAGTCATAAGACGTCTTTAGGACATCTTTAAGACATCTTTAAAACAATATTTTATAAATTTGTCTTAAAGATGTTTAAAAGATGTCTTAAAGACGTCTTATGATCTGATTTTGGACATTATGCTGTCTGGGAATAATATGAGAAATTGTATGAAAAATTATGAGAATTTTTACCAGGAATGGCATATATATGCCTTTAAATAACCATTTAAACTGGCCATTTAACCGTTGTACGATTTTATATCTATACTCGTTATTTCTCTATTATTGTTGCTTTTTTTATAAAAAAGTGTATAATACAATTTTAAAAGGTAAAAATTGTTTTTTATTGTGTATATGTGTACAATTATTGCACAATATAATTATTGTAACTCCTCTCAGAGTTTTACACGGTGTGCATGTGAAATTATCCCATTTAATGCGTACATATGGCCCTTGATAGAATTAAATAGCCTATCTACGAAACAGAATCTGTGCGCAATCTGCCGCCAGTCTGTCGTCAGAGTCTGTTGGCAGGCTCTGCGCGCAGTCTGTCACCAATCTGTTGTCAGAACAGATTCTGTGTTCAACAGATCTGTTGCCATTCTGTCTACAGACACTGTTGACAGACTCTGCGCAAAATCTGCTCGCACAGGTTTGGCTAGTTGGATGTATACATATATGGAAAACGGTCAGTGCATACAGCTATTTCAAAGCAATATTATTATTTTTTTGGAATAATTAACAATTATATATGAATATATAGATGCATTGTGTATGGTCGAGATTTTTAATTATCGTAAAACCAAAAAAATGTCAAGGCTATTATTTCAGATTGTGTGTATCAACCTTCATAAATGCAATTTTATTGCCTAGCATAATAATTTTTTAAATTTTCGGTCAAATATATCATATGATTAAATATTTGCATATCATGATTGTTATTTATTCTAGGAATCGGTAATGCCTAGAATAATTATCAATAATGATGCACGAATATCTTATATACAGTATACTTAGTCAAAAATTTTATATCTCGCTATGTTAAAGAATAGAACTGTATTTATGATATTTAGTATATAACTGGAACTTACTCGTGATGATTTATTAAGCGATAAGGATCTATTTATGGATGTTTTTTTTTTTAAATTCATTAATTATTTTTCTTTTTTATATTAATTGCTATTTGTTAAGGAATATCTGTGATATGTCTCTCTTCAATTAAATAATGAAATTTGAAATGAAATAATGAAATTTGAAATAACCAAAATCTTCCAATCATTAACCTCATCATGAAAATAAATTAATAAGTTAATAATATATGTGTTAGGCTTAGTATACAATTAATTTTTTAATATTTTAGGTGTTCGCGGTGAAGAGAAATGTTCAGTATAGCTTCTGGGTTTCGTTCTTCATGGATTTATTTTCGATGTTTTATGAACATTTCGATTATTCCATATTTCAGGTTGACCTTTCCTGAAAAAATTAATTGAAATGTTTATGAAACGTTGGAAAAAAATCTATGAAGGACGGCATCTCCTTAAGAGAATGTTGAAGTAGATGACGAACTCGAAAAATATTGATAACACAAAGACGATTGTCACTCACATAATCACGCTATCTTTTTCGTATTTCTTGTACGTATCGAACTTACGTAAATGTGTGTTGCTTTGTTTTATCATATTCAACGGAAAACCTAATTACACATCTGTAATTACAAATCTTTCTGTAAACTTTTCCGATATTCTTAAGTTTCTAAATTCAAATATAAAGGTACAGCAATGTTCTTCAAAATTTTTCTGTTTGAAGTATCCACACTTGCGATATGTATAAGTTGGGAAACTTTTGAATTAGATGAATATTACACTAACAATGTCTAGATATAGCTTCCGGAATGGAGCCGTGTCTTGAATCAGCGATATGCCGACGTTTCGCAAACGTTGCAGTTTGCATCATCAGGGCTGAGAACTCTGATACTGAGCTCCCTTGGGTAAAGGTAGTCCTTATATGCCCCCCTCCCCCCCTTTGTGTAGATGGTGTTTAGGGAGTAGGGGACGAGGCTTGAATCCAGCCAATCAGCGTATTTTAATTGATCAGCTGGTCAATTAAAAAACCGGGAGGGCAGTATGCCAAATAGAGTTTACTTGCATACCTTTGTCTCGGTTGAGGTT
>NW_022639695.1:51411-52949 GCF_010583005.1 Odontomachus brunneus
TGGATTCAAGCCTCGTCCCCTACTCCCTAAACACCATCTACACAAAGGGGGGGAGGGGGGCATATAAGGACTACCTTTACCCAAGGGAGCTCAGTATCAGAGTTCTCAGCCCTGATGATGCAAACTGCAACGTTTGCGAAACGTCGGCATATCGCTGATTCAAGACACGGCTCCATTCCGGAAGCTATATCTAGACATTGTATCAATGGCCGTGAAAGCCTCAAATCTAGTATTACACTAACACTTGAGATTTACATTTACAATTTTTTTTTTCGTTTTTGTCATATATTGAGCAATACTCCTATTTATTTTTCATATATTTTCGTTGTATATAAATAATTTGTAATTTTGTACAATCAGGACGACTTAAATTGTGTAGAAAAATATCAGTACACTATGTCAGAAAAATTTGTTCAGCTTCAGTATCTTCTTAAGGAGACTGACAAAATCCTGACTTTTTTTTGCAAAGTTCACATTGTATTGGTTGCACAGAATTACAAATGTTTTTGCACAATGAAAGTAAATGTAAAAATCAATTGGAGCATTATTCAATATGTGACGAAAATGATAAAAAAAACTTTAAAGTTGACATTTCTGTTGTCAGTCAACATATATTTTTCTAATACTAAAGTTTTACAGCTTGTATACATATCGAAAGTATGCCTCCTCCACTTAGGAAAATTTTAAAGAATATATATATTGTAACGCTACACTCGCGGCTCGTGCGGCCGGTTTCACTAATCGAGTGCAGCGACACAAAATGATGTTTTCTTCGCGCCTCGGTGACCGTTCGGCAGATCCGGCGAGACCCGACAGCTCACACGAACAAAACAAAGCTCTAGATGGGCGCTAGGTACGGCGGTCTGTACCCACTAAATAAGTCTCAACACTAAGTATTACTCTAAGCGGTGGTCTCGCCGACGAGGACAACCGGCCCTCCGCCCGAACGGCTCGCTCGCACGTCCGGCAGCTCAGCCCTGCTCTCGGTAGAGGGGCTGGTTCACCCGATGTCGGAAGGATTAGTAGTTGGCGGGTGCTGAAATAATGAAGGCGGATGTTCTCTCTTCGAATTTTATTCGACGGTAGCTAATTACAATGACGGAATGTTTTGCCCGCGTTCACACGACAACAACTCGCGAAATTCCGTAATTCGGCAGCGATTCTTACTAACACAATATAAATATCCTTGCTCGCGGTCGCGATGCTGGTCCTCGGCAGCTTCGATTTTTCGAGTCGTGACCACGAAGGTCACGACAGCCACGTAGGCTTTCGGCGGTGTGTTCGCTCGATCTCTCGCGCACGACGGACAATCGACAGCTCGCCGGTCGGGTTTTACACTATGCGCGGAGCTCCTCCTTTCGCGAGAGGAACGCGAACCCTGGCCCTCGCCCAGGGTGGACGGCCGAGCCCCCGTTCCCCGACGCCGCACCGCTCCGCGACACTATTCACTAAAAATCGTTCTCCGTGGAACGGACTCACCAAACGGCGGAGCGGGGCAGTCGACAACGAGCAGCGGCGGTCCCCTCTGGGTTCACAAA
>NW_022639695.1:53106-54043 GCF_010583005.1 Odontomachus brunneus
GACCTCGTTTTATCTCAGGTTTGAATTGCTTGTTCCGACAGCTATCGGCCGTTGATTGGCCGATTTGTAGGATGGAATCCCCCGTTATTCGGCCGTTGTTTTGCATTAGCTGTTATTTACAAGCTAGATCTTTCAGGCCGGTCGGTCTTTCCGACCTTGGAGCTTCGTCTTATCGGCAGCCGTTGTTTCTTCAGTCCTCGAGCCTCGCGGCGTCTTCGCCTGGCTCGGAGGACGCTCCGGGTCGCGGAGGACGTGCTTGTCGGACTCGCCCTGGTAGCAGCTGTCCTCCGCTCGTCCGCGGTGTCCGTCGACTCCGTCCCAGCGGCTCCCTTGCGGCAGCTCAGGACTGATCCACCTCGGCAGCTCTCTCTCTCTCTCTCTGCGCTCTCCTCGTTAGCAGGGGTATTCGGCTAAAACAGGCCTCCTTAGAACGGATTCAACTGTCGGTCCTTACTTACTAATACAATAATAAGGAAGCGATTCACCTGAGATTTTTGGTCCGTCCGATGCTCCTGAGCCTGACTTCTCTCTCCCTCGGCGGCAGCAGATCCTCCCTGAAGTCCTCTTCCTCCTGACCCGACCTCTCGTCACCCGCACTCTTATTCTATACACAAAATTCGGGCCACGCAGGCTCGCGTCCTATTCGCCTTACCGTTAGGACGCGACATCCACCTGCAGCCGGGAAGCCCGCTTTCGGCTTCCTCACGACTTTCCGAGTGACGGACGATAACAAAAAATCGTCACGTCACAATATACATTTGTGTGTGTATGTGTGTGTGTGCGTGTGTGCATGTGTACGTGTGTGTGCGTGTGCGTATGTGTATATAGATATGGCTCGATTAAAATAACCCACATTATATATATACAGATATATATATATATATATATATATATACATATATATATACAGATATATATATATATATACATATATATA
>NW_022639695.1:54308-54378 GCF_010583005.1 Odontomachus brunneus
TGTATATATATATATACACACATATATATACATACATATATATATACATATATATATATATATATATATA
>NW_022639695.1:54388-54564 GCF_010583005.1 Odontomachus brunneus
ATATATATAAATTAGGAGAACAATTTTTACCAGGGATATGTAAGTCTTTAAATGGCCATTTAACCGTTGTACTATTTTATACTTGTACTTATTATTTCTCTATTATTGTTGCTTTTTATAAGAAATGTGTAATACAATTTTAAAAAGCAAAAATTGTATATATATATATATATATA
>NW_022639695.1:54663-54951 GCF_010583005.1 Odontomachus brunneus
TTATTTACAAATGCTTTTGACTTTCTCATGTGCTTATAAGCCGCTTGGCGTGACATTTTTGGTCCTTTCGGATGTGTACAAAGAAATACGGCTTCGAAACGCGATGTATATTTGGTACTCATGGCGAAATATATTTTTATCACGAAGATCAAATAACAACTAAAGCTTTATCGACAAAGCACCTTAGGCGAAAAGTGCCTCTACCGGCTCCTGTTTGAATTTTCCGTCTACCCGTTTATATATAAAAGTTTTGCCGGACACGCTCTTATCAAACAAACTGTATAATAC
>NW_022639695.1:54961-69787 GCF_010583005.1 Odontomachus brunneus
CATATATATACATACATATATATACATATAGGGTGTTTCCAAAAGGTGGTATTAAATTTCAGGAGCATGTAGTACTCGTTAAAACAAACGTTAACAAAAACTCTTAATAAACAGTACTCCGAAAACCTTTTATTTCTGAGTTATGAAGCATTTTGTACTGTGAAAAATAGAAAATAAATCTACAATAAATGTTTAATGTGCCTTCGGCTCATGTCAATACACATTTCGGCATGTTTCGTCATTGAAGGTCAAAGAGTCCAGGTTTATTTCGTATTTGTTGACAACAGTTTCCAAGTCTGTTAGTCAGTTCATTCACGGACGCCCGTATGTGACCACCTAATTACGCAGGGATTGTTGTATTTAACTTTGGATTGTGGACCGTGTCTAGTTTTGTGTTATCTGAAAAATGGCTAATTTTTACACAAATTCTGAAATGACGGATATTCATTTTATGTATGGCAGAGCAAACTGTTGTCAACAAATACGGAATAAACCCGGAATCTTTAAACGTGTTCGATCTTCAATGAGGAGACGTGCCGACTTGTGTGTTGAAATGGACGAAGGGCACATTGAACATTTATTGTAAATTTTAGTTATTTTCTATTTTTCACAGAACAAAATGCTTAATAACTCAAAAATAAAAGATTTTCGGAGTACTGTTCATTAACAGTTTTTGATTTGTTTTAACGAGTACTACATACCCCTAAAATTTGGTACCACCTTTTGGGAACACCCTGTATATACATGTATACCCAGTTAGCCAAACCTGCGCGAGTAGATTTTGCGCAGAGTCTGTCAACAGTGTCTGTAGACAGAATGGCAACAGATTGTACACAGAATCTGTTATGACGACAGATTGGTGACAGACTGCGCGCAGAGCCTGTCGACAAACACTAACGACAGACTGACGGTAGATTGCGCGCAGATTCTGTTTCCTAGATAGGCTATTTAATTCTATCTAGGGCCATATGTACGCTATTAAATGGGGTAGTTTTACATGCACACCATGTAAATCTCCGAGAGGACTCAAGATAATTATATTGTGCAATAATTGTACACATATACACAATGAAAAACAATTTTTGCTTTTTAAAATTGTATTACACATTTCTTATAAAAAGCAACAATAATAGAGAAATAACGAGTATAAGTATAGAATAGTACAACGGTTAAATGACTATTTAAAGTCTTACATATCCCTGGTAAAAATTGTTCTCATAATTTCTCATATTATTATTTTTTGATTGTCATGATGTCATTAAATCTGAACGGTTTAACTGTCATATAATAAGTATTGAAGGCAGCAGCACCGAATAAAATATTAAGCCTGATCTACAATGTGCTCTTTGCTTCCTGTTTCTTGTTCTGTCTGTTTTTAGTTGAAGGCTTAAGATGTGAGTCAGAAAGAGATAAAGAAAAAGAAACAAGAGGCAAATAATATATTGTAGATCAAGCTTTAGTCTCGCCATATAAATAACTTTTACAGAATTTTTGTGATGGTTTATTTGAAAATATATCATGCTTCGATTTTGATAAAATTTAATACAATCTGAATTAGACGATCGACCAAATTAATTCGCACATGTGAAAGCACAGTATTTTATTAGCATCACGGAAAAATGTCATTATCTGCTGTTTTGTTGTAGTAATTTTATATACAGTCCTTGGTAGAAAATTAATTTCGAATTATTGTGTCGGTCTCTCTTACATTATTTATACGCTAAACGGTTTCGTCTATATTTTGCGGTTTAAGAGGCGAACAAACTCTAAGATTTTTCTTCCTTAAATTTTAAGTGGCCAATACAAAGCATTTTTTATCAAGTGAGGAATTGGTGTAGTGTCTAAGGTGACGGACGATTATCCAAAAGATGTTTTCTGTTTAAGTTCGAATTTCACCAGAGAAAATCTTAAAAATTATGAAAGAATAACACAGAAAAACTTTGTTTTTCATTATATTTTACGAGTATTTATGAGTATTCATAAGAAAGCGCTTATTCTATGAGTAATTATGAAAAATTATGAGAAAATTTTCTACCAAAAATTTAATTGAAGAACCTTCGAAACGACAGTGCGTAATCTGCCGTCAGAGTCTGTCGACAGGCTCTGCGCGCAATTTGGCGCCAATCTGATGTCAGAGTCTGTTAGCAGAGCCTGTCAGCAGTCTGACGGCAGATTGGGGACGCAGATGACTATGAATCTGTCGACAGATCCTGCTCGAATTCAACAGATTCTATTGCCAATCTGACATCAGTCTGCGCACAGATTGCTTACTGGGTACCTGTCGTACACTTTAAGAATGTGATATCTGAGATACAATCTGTGACAAAAGTGCTTCAAATATAAAAAACTTGAATATCTGCTTCAAACGTGTAATAAACCTTGTGATAACTGATTAGTGACTAACATAATGTATCTCTTGCTTAAAAAGTTATTGTTCACTTTTTCAACAGTTTATTAGTTTTATTTGCTATTTTTCAACTTTCTATATTAAAATTTTTGGCCGGGAAAATGCCCTAATTCAACTTTAGAATATTAAATTTCGTATTTATTTAATATCAATATCCATCAGTGCACAGGAGAAAAGTAATTGGAATAAGTTAAAATAAATAAATATGCATTGTCTGAACAATAACTATCAATATTATTTGTTATTATAAATATTTAATGAAAAAGGTTAAAAGTTAGCAACAGCGCACCATGTAGTTTGTGGCTTGTATGTTGGCAGTAATGCACTATGCAGGCAGGTTAGATAAAACAATAAAAGCCTCAAATTTCACATTTATCTTATTGTTCATCGAAATGATTTAATTTGTATTCTTGTCCTCTGCATGAAACAATGCAGACAAAACAAGACTTTACGACGTAACTTTATTATACTGATTTATAGGTTCTTTGTTTGATAGGTTTATTTGTTTGATAGGTTCTTTGTTGTCAGCTGATTGCAACGTTGCCACATTTTTACAGTCCAGTTATTAACTCCTTACGACAATCGCAAAATTATCACAAATAAAAATTAATTTCTCTGAAACCGTGTTGTGAAAACTAATCAAATTCTGCAAATAGTTCCGATAATTCAGGATCTATATGTATAAAAAATATTTAAATTTTTAGTTTTATTTTTTTCTATACGATTTTACCCATTACATTCAAGAAAATTGTTTTTGCAATAAAAACACGTGTAAAATTAACATAATAATTACTCTTCAACGGTTTAGTGAATCGACTTGAAATTTTTTTCAGTATATTATAGATAATAAAGGAAAAGTTACCCAAAGTTTTATCAAATTGGTATTATTTTTATATAGCTCAGATACATTTTTAAACTTTTGTCGTCAAATTATCAAATACAATTTTAAATCACACAGAACATACTATCTCAACGCGTTTAAGCCAAAACTGAAAGACTCTATCGATGTTTTCTGATTCTGTATATGATAAACATTATTTCGTTGATTTGTTATTAATCCGTTCCTTATTTGATTATATATCAGAAGGATAGTGCGAATAAAGCTTATTTAAATGGATATTTGCGGAATCGGTTCTATCCGTGTATATCCTTCCTAACAGCTATCGGGAGGCGGCTGCAACGTTACTCAGTTCTTGCAACAAATCCTTTTTTATATGACGCTTCTATCGAATTTAAATTATCTAATTATTATTTACGATAATTATTAAATATTAATAGTAGTAAAGTTCTTACTTTTAAAGTTTCTGAGTATTCGCACTGGATTCATCTCTTTTTTAATGACGTCAGAAGCGAGGAAATGTATGCTAAAAATTTTTGCAAAATCTATTATGATATATATATATATATATATATATATATATATATATATATATATATATATTAAGTACACTTCTAAAATATTCCGAACTTTTCTTTTGCTCCAACAATCAATAAATAATCATAAAATGGAAGTCACATGCAATCTTTTTTTAATCTAATTTCCTCAATATTCTATCATATTAATTTTACGATTATTTATTGATTGTTAGAACAAAAGGAAAGTGTATAGAATATTTTAGAGATATGTTTAATTAATCGCAAGTATTATTTTATGGATATATTTTTTATTTTGACGTGTTTTATAAGAATTTTTAGCATGCATCTTCTTGCTTCTTACGTCATTAAAAAGAGATGGACGATGCGAGTATCTAAAAGCCTCAAGTTTTGCATCGACCGGAGTAGTATTCCAAATGGAAATATTTTCTTGTTCTTTTGCGATTTTGAAGTGTTGACATTAATGATTATGAAACGCTGTAGATGCGTTCTATTTGATGCTTGTGTCGACCGCGACGTTCTTTTATTCGTATTTAATATCTAGTGAGAAACAAGGATAGAACGCTGCGATATCGATGTGAGCGTTAAGTGAAATATAACTCACATGTAACATGCAAACGACATAACCTCAAAAGTCAATATTGCTTATGATATAACCAAAGAATATTCGATATTTCATCGACCTAGCATTTCATCTCCAAAAGAACGCTGCTGAATCCGTTGAAATTATTTGCACTGCATATGGTGATAATGCTATAAATCACGCGTTAAGATAGGAATTTCCCGGACATGACATGACAAGACAAGACATATGATCTCTTCCAATTATTACCTATTCCGGGCAATGCAATATTATTTGGCTAATACATCAGAAGAAATCTAAAAAAAACATCGATGACTCTATCTCTTTGAAACTGGTGAGCTTTTATAACCTGGGAATTCACAAGCTCGAAAGATAGTAGAAAGTTATTCAGAGAATTTTTCGATGATATTGAGATATTGAGATATGATAATGAGATATTGAGCTCATTGTTTGTTGCTTGATTCAGCAGATTATGTGTTTTTAAAAGATTGAATTTATGAAAAAAGCTATAAAAACTTCCGGTAAATATCGACTTTAGGGGAGACAGCTCCAATGACCTTGATCTTGACATATGTCATCGTTCTGAATAACACGCAAAAGATTTTAACTGTCGCTCGTTGTTTATTAAAAAGTTGTTGAAAAAAATTTTTATAAACACAACGCGTAATTTTGGTATACACTATACATTAAAATATGGTAAACAGTACACGTATATGCGTATGTTATGCCCCGCGGCCTCGTGCTCCGTAGCTATATGGCGATCGCTTATAGTTTCCGAAATATTAATAAAAAAGGTGCCTGTCCCTAGCCGTGTAACTGGAAGGCTACGTCTTCCAGATCCCCCGCGACGGGGGATGGGGGGCCAAATATGTTGTACTTAAGCTCAAAATTATAAACAAAAAAAATTTCGCAAGTACGGTATACTTTGTTTACACGGTACATATGACATGTATACCTTAGAAATGTTATGAAAAAAGATATATTTTCTAAAGAGTGAGAATTTCTCACAAAAGATTGGGCTCTCCCGCCGCGGTGCGGGGGGTCTGGGGGGCGTAGTCCCTCAGTCATATGGCTAAGAACACTTTTCTTATATGTGTACTGTTTACTTTCATATACATTGTGTGCAAAAATTACGTTCTATTTATAAAAAAATGCTTCAATGATTGGTTGGGTTAGGATTAGTTTTTTGGGGAGGGAGTTTTTTGGTGGAGCCCCTTCCCGCGCATATAAGTGTACTGTTTACCATATTTCAATGTATACTGTGTACCGTTCCGTTTATAAAATTTTTTTTCAATAAATTTCAACTTTTTAATAAACAACAAGCAACAGTTAAAACCTTTTATGGGTTACTCAGGAAGGTGATCTCTATAATATATGTCAAGGTCATTAGATTTGTCTCCCCTAAAGTCGATATTTACCAAACTTTCTCTGCTAGCTAAGGCAATCATTACAAATTTTTTACTTGAATCTATATATTTTATTGCTATATTCCCATTTATAGAGGATTGCATACATGTTTAGCCATTTCCTAGCTATGTCCTAATAGGAGTTACTAAAAATTTTCGACCCATCGCATTTATTTCTAGATAGTCATAGGGTCGTGACTATTGATTATTCGAAGAATACTTGTAAATTATGTCTTTTCAGGAGCTGCAAGATAGCGAACTTATCGTATACTTTTATCGTTATTCATATTTTATGATTATGTTATCACTAATGATGTCATGATTACGCATAATACGTGAACGGATAATGCAATTATAAACATAAACAAAACTTTAACAAACAGTTTTTCGAATGTCATAATTGCTTGACATCGTTGTAGTTTCTTTGAATAATTAGCAGTCACGATCGTTGACTATTTAGAAACGAATACGTTAGATCGAAAATTTTTAGTAATTCTTAATTAGGGAACACATATACATAGATGTTTTAGCGCAGTGCGAAACTAATATTTGCATGTACAATTCAAAACTGTTGACTTTGCTAATTTTGACGGCATCGTTTGATTAATCGCTCTTTGGGATTTGTTTACGGAGTTTTAACATTAATGTTAAATTGTTATCAATATCTCGTATAATTATCGTTTAATAATTGTAGTGTGCCATTACGTAACAATAGCTCAGAATGAACTAGTACTTTTCTTTATCAGGACAATATAATTTGCGTATTTTATATAGCGTTATGTTCAAATAATTTCAATAAATTATGTAATTTTAATCGAGAGAAAATTGAGAAATTTTTTTTTTTTGTTATAATTTTTTTTTTTATGTTTGCGTACATATTATATCTACTAATAAGGGAAACAGCGAAACTGTCACTCATTGTGACGGGCTTTGTACATGTTGTAAAATATAAGAAAATACTAGATTTATATTTTTCTCATATAGTTCTTATTAAGGTTTAGATGAAACAACCTTTTGAAAGTATTCGCTTTTTTCATTTTTAGCGAATATCTTTCTGTGAGGTATATAAAAAAATGTTTCAAAAAGCTTTTATATTATTATAATATATTATATTATTATAAAGCTTTTATATTTTTTAAAATATATAGTAACATTTTTTAAAAATATAAATTTTTTTTATTTATCCCCACTCCCGTTATCCGTTCTCATTCAATAATTTTGCAAAATTAAAAAATTTTGTAACAGAAATTAAAAAACATTGAATGCCAAATCCATCCATGTATAATAATACTATATTTCCATGATTCCATTTTTTAGGGAAATGAGATGATAACAAGATAATTGTGCTATAAGCGCTATAGGTGATACAGGCGCACTATACGTACATGTTGCGTTATTTCTTTTTAGTTGTCTGGAGAGAGGGGGGGTACGGATAACTACCTCTTGTGTATATTTTCTCATATTACTACGTGAAAACGGACTAATCTTAATAACATAATGTACTACGTATTATACGAAATATAGAAGTGAACGTAAATGAATATGCATAACAATTGTAACATATATGTGTACAGCGTCGCAATTTGTACAGAAGTTTCTCAAGTATATTTCCAGAATTAAATATATATGAAATATATTTTTAGTACAATATTAAAGATAATTCGATACAAGATCAAGGTGAATTAAAATAAAGTCGCAATGCGTAAATTAAAGAAACAGAAATTCTTTTATTTCTGCAGAGCGCGCGTATGTAAATACAGCATATTATTCACAATTATGATTAAGGAAATGTAACCTTATCTAGATAAATTATGGAGTAATATAATATAGAGAAACAATAAAGTGTTAGAGTACATAGAGTAATAATGTAATAATATGTAAAGGAATAAAATATGAAGTAAATAATATAATATTAGGTGATAAACTTAATTTCTGCCTTTTTCTGTTTTCAAAATTGATTTGTTTCAAACGGAAGATGAATGAATACCTTAATGAAAGTAATTTCCTCCATTTCCTACTACTTTTTCCCATCTCTCCGGCAACAGGGCAATCCCACGACGGTATAACGCGGTGTCTTTCAAAGTAATTTATTCATCCACCCATTTTTGGATTTCTTCGTAACTGGAGAAATATATGTCCGTAAGTGCATGTTGCATTGACCGGAAGAGATAATAATTCGACGGTACCATGACTGGAGAGTATGCTGGATGTGATAGGACTTCCTTTTCAAGCTGTAGAAGTGTTTGCTTCACGCTTTACGCAATATGTGGTCGAGCGTTATCATGCAGAAGAATGACTTTACGTCGATTGTTGGCTACGGATGATCTTTTTTGCATCAACTCGTCACTCGATCGGCATAATTGCTGTTGGTAGCGATCAGCTGTAACGGTTTTATTTGTACGCAGAAGCTCGTAATATACCCTTCTGATTCTACCAGATGCAGAGCAAGGTCTTATGCCCCTGAATATTCCTCTTCGGCGTTGAAGTGGATGGTTGGCCGGGGTTCATCTATGATTTTCTCCGTTCAGGATTATCAAAATATATCCATTTTTCATCGCCAGTCACGATACGCCACAAAAAACTTTTTTTCTTTGTCTGACAAGCAAAAAAGTCGCGATAGACAAACGATTCAAAATGGCATTTCTGACAACTCATGTGATACTCATATCCCTTTTTTATGAATTTTTCCTAAGACATGCAAGCATTTTGAGACGGCCATTGGAGTAACGTTTAACGCCTTCGACAACTATAAAGCTAAATATTTCAACTGGATCCTCATCGAGCAATTCTTGCAGCTCAACATCTTAAAATTTTTTCGGCTGTCCGAGGCATTCTTTGTCTCTCACGTCAAAATCACCGTTTCGAAAGCGTTCAAATCAAACTCTACATCTTTCTTTCCGATAGAATTTCATCACCACTTCGAATAATAAGCGATGCGTTTCAACTGCGGTTTTCTTGAAGTCGAAGTAGTGAAGAAGCAAATGTCGGAAAAACAGCTTATCGTAGTTCACTTTTAATCTATTGGAAAATCTTTTTGGCGTTGAGAAATCTAATCTGTGAGAACTGAATCGCTTTCAGCAATGTCTAAACTACGCAAAACATGCGACTTTATCGTCGAAACTCGCTAGCGTTGGAATCGGCAAAGCGAAAGGCGTTGGCTTTTTAGTAGCAAGCGGCAAGAATTAAGTTTACCTAATATATATGAAAATAACGAAATATACAGAATTTATTCATAAACAAATAATACATGTATTACATTCGTGGTACATATTTGTCGTAAAAGTAATGTTTGTGGAAAAAATGTGTCGTACAAAGCGATTATTTATACCAAGAACAAGTAATTATGGCAGTTTTGTCACAAATATCGCAATTACTTTAGAATCACTTTTGAAATAAAAATCAATCAGTGTTTGGCTTGGATAGTCGTTTGAGTCATGTAAAGGTCATCTTCAATTTCTTAAACGGAAACCTCCATTTTTCATTACATGTTCATATAGCTTATCTCAAGAGTTTTCCAAAACACTATAATAAAATATTTTTTCATTAAATATCTTTCGAGTTAAAAGGCTTCAAAGTTACAATATGTTGCTATTAGCATTGGTACTCAAGGTGTTCGACCGACGGCTGAAACCTTTTGAATGTTGTTCAGAGCCATAACCTTGACAACATTTGTCAAGGTCAAGGCGATTGAAGGCTGTTCCTAATATTTTCATTTCTTCAAATTTTATAGTGAAAGCAAAAATAATAATTTAAAATCATGGAGTAATATGTGGAGTCCGATTGACTCTAAAGGGTCATATGAAAGTCACAATGCTTCGTCGGGGCCATAAAGAAGCACACGTGTGAAATCCTATTAATAAATTTCTTTAATAATCATAGCATTGTGATCTTCATATGATCCTTTCTATATAAAAAATAATATAGAAAAACTTTTTTCATTGTATTTTACGAGTATTTATGAGTATTTATGAGAAAGCGCTTATTCTATGAGTAATTATGAAAAATTATGAGAAAATTTTCTACCAAAAATTTAATTGAAAAACCTACGAAACGACATGATCTGCACGCAATCTGCCGTCAGAGTCTGTCGGCAGGCTCTGCGCGCAATCTGCCGCCAGTCTGTCGTCAGAATCTGTTCGCAGACCCTGTCAACAGTCTGACAGCAAATTGGGGACGCAGATGTCTATGGATCTGTCGACAGATCCTGCTCGAATTCGACAGATCCTGTCGCCAGTCTGACGTCAGTCTGCACGCAGATTGCTTACTGAGTGTGTTGTTTACATCAAGCAAATATATCTTCAAGTCAATATTTGTACGCCTTCTAAATCAAACGTAATTACACATGAATCAATAATATGTAAATCAACATCTGACCAATAATTTATGTATACAATGCGCAAAAATTTTATAAATCAAATAAATTTTATTTAAATTAAATGAGTGGTACATTTATACTAACCACAGATAGAATTAACTTTGCCATTGATTTGTTTCAGTAATTATTTCACGTAATTGTATTAACATTAGGGGAGACCAGTGACAAAAGTAACAATTTGCTTATTTAAGTCGATATTTTCTATATGTTTGTTTGGATATAAAGTTTTTTGTGTTTTAAAAGTAAATACAACCTTTGGTTGTGATAGGATGTGATAGAATTTAGTTATAGGTTGTGATTGAGTAGGAACATCAACTTTTATGAAAATTGGAATTTGTTACCATTGTTCCTACTTATAGGGATAGTTGTAACAAGGCTTAAACATGATTATATCATAGCGAAACAAATATTGAATATAACAAAACGTATTATTTCAGTCTAGATTATTTACAAACAAAAATATTTCTTATCAAATAGTTCTAGACTGCTTAAAAATTATGCTAAATATAAACTATACCAATATGAAATAAACGAAGTTTAACATAATAAGAAATTTCTTCTTTACAACACAAATTATTTCTTTAGACTCAGTATTTACCCATCTTTTCATGATAAAACTTTGAAAAATAAATTGTTATATATAAATGTATATACCAGCTGTATACCTATGAAATACGGATTTTTTTTAAGGAAAAACACATGTTAATTTGAAGTGAATGGTTAAAGCTATTTATTTCAAGTATGCGCCATTCGACGCTACAACTTTTTCCCATCTTTCTGGCAAAAGATGGATTCCGCGACGATAGATATCGATCCCCCGTGATACTTTCGTTCGGTCTGAGTAGCTCATAATAAACGACGCCGTGCATATCCCACCAAATGCAAAGCATTGCTTTGTGGCCATGAATATTTCTCTTTGGTGTGGATGTCGATGGTTGGCCAGGGTCTACCCATGATTTTCTTCGTTTAGGATTATCGAAGTATATCCATTTTTCATCGCCAGTCACTATGCGCCACAAAAAACTCTTCTTTTTCTGCCTGGCGAGCAGAGAAATAGAGATGTTTAAGCGATTCGCAATGGCATTTGCGGTTAATTCGTGTGGTACCCATTTTCCCTCCTTTTGAATTTTTCCCATTGCATGTAGACGTTTGGAAACAGCCATCGGAGTAACATTTAATGCTGCAGACAATTCTTGGAGCGTTTGAGTAGAGTTTTCGTCCAATAATGCCTGCAAATCGGTGTCTTCAAACTTTTTCGGTTGGCCTGAGCGTTCTTTATCATTGACATCAAAATCACCACTCTTAAATCGCTGAAACCATACTTGGCATGTTCTTTCCGATGGAGCATAATTGCCATAAGCTTCGAAAAGCAATTTATGAGCTGCAGCTGCAGTTTTTTTCAAGTCAAAGTAATGAAGCAGCACATGTCGAAAAAACAACTTATCACGTTCCATATTTAATCAAAAGAAAAAATAGCACTGCTCGCTTAAATGAATCTCTTCGCACTGAATTTTATTGACAAATGTCTAACCTCTAAAATGCAGCCAGTTTCAGATGTCAAAATAAATTACACCTACAACTAACGTCATCTAACTGTGAGCCGCAGGAACTAAGTTTACCACCTAATATAAACACACGAATGAAAGAATAACATGAAAATGGTGAATCATACGAGATAGCGGATATTCTAATTAAATGCGGCACAATTTCAATAATTTCAAATCATAGTGACAAGCGGCGTAAGACAGTAATAAAAATTAACAATAAATACTTACATATTCATAAAATAATAGTGTACAAGACACAGTTCTTTATATCATCAACTTATGATCTAAAATATCAGCTTTTCTCTAATACGGACACTTGTATATTAGCAACATTTTACGCAATACGATCAAATGATTTTATAAAAATAGTGCGTCGAAGTACATGAACAACCGAAGTTCACGAATACATATTCTTAAGGCGACATTCTACTTTTTCATCGAAAAATTTTGCTGATTTTCAGAAATTTTTTTTATGGGAAAATAATAACGCAGCAATTTGAAACTTTGACATTATATTGTAGTATCCTCAAATTATAAAAAAAAATTTTTTTGTTTTTTTTCAAGTTTATTAATACGAGTTTTTTTCGATTGCGGGAGCACCTTCAAAAACTGCATGCTCGCTAGCGGACGTAATTGCGGTCGGCCGAATAATCTGTAAAAAAAATACAAAAGAAATCTTAATTTGCATATGAACCGCTATTGTATGAATCACGGAGAAAGAGTTTGCATGAAAAATTTCAAAATGCGGATTTTCAAACATTAGACTCGAAAAAATGGCATTTTATTGCGTCCTTTTATAATGAAAAAAATGGGAAAATATTAATTAATTAACACGTCCGTGGTTTATGCAATAACCACAGGCATATAGAATAATATGTTAAAATTTCAGACCGATTAATTGAATAGTTTTGTTGGAATCGTGTCCGCCAGGTCAAAAAAAGTGGTTTTGAGAAAAAAGCATTTAAAGTTTTTCGTATCAAATTTTTATATATAAAAACTACTTACGTCTAATTAGCTATGCCTGCTGCATATAAAATGCCTTCATATTTCTCGTAGGCTTCGGTCTCAAGGGCTCTTTCTTCCCTGCGAACTATTCTGCTTTTCTTAAAGGCGTCGGTGCTGCGACGGTTGGATTGCACGATGCGCTGGCCGTCCTGCTTGTTCAACTTGCACACTTGTATATTAGCAACATTTTACGTAATACAATCGGATGATTTCATAAAAATAGTGCAATGAAGTGTATGAACAAGCGAAGTTCATGCTTACGAATACATTTTCAATTACAATGTGCAAGTTGAACGGCTGCGGGTCCAATTGTAACTCCCATGACTTCCATTATTTTAAAGAGAATGCAAAAGTCTTCATTGAAGACACATGCAGACGTATATGCAGCAATTTGCAGTATTTTTCAGCCAATGAAAATGGGTTTAAGAACTAAATGCCACGCACGCGTTGAAGCTTTCGTTGTTGTTTTGTATGTTGTTTCCTAAATACTGTTCCAAAAGTTCGTCTGCCGTTAATACAGCAGACGGTTGGGACCAGATATAATAGAAATGCGCCGAGAGAGGGGAGCGACGCGCTTCTACTTGCGAGAGGTACGTCGGCTCTCGAGCCTATAACTATGCAAATATTGGGAATTTCTCGCTAAAAATTTAGAGATATATTCTCGAAAATATATACTTTTGAATAACACAATAAAAAGAAAATCAATTTTTTTGAACCGAGAAAGTAGAATATCCCCTTAACGTTTTACGCAAAGAAATGTAATCATTCAATCGTATTAGGCAAAATATTGCTAATATATGAGTGTTCTACAAGATATACATATATGCTAAATATAAAAAAAGTATATATTTTCAAAGGGTTGTTTCACTTAAACCTTGATAAAAGCATATATAAATAAATATATGTCTAATATTTTGTTGCTCTATAATATATATCCAAAGCCTATCAAAGTCGGTGAGCGATAGTTCCCACGCGTCGGTTCTTTTATAAATATTGAACATATACATTGGTTTGTACATATATACTTTATAAAATCTATAAATAAAATTTTATAAAAAGTTATAATTTTGTTGTGTGCGTGCGTGCGTGCGTGCGTGCGTGCGTGCGTGCGTGCGTGCGTGCGTGCGTGCGTGCGTGCGTGTGTGTACAAGGTGTCTCATACTCTCCTCCGGGCATTTTGTGGGGACGTAGAACAGGTTGAGGCGAACATAAAAGTCCTATACCGTTTTGCGATATTCGCAATAATTATTGAGATATTGTAGAAAATTTTTGAATGATCATGCAGGATATGGTAAATGAGTTATAATAGCGATGACTGCCGTCATGTACTTATACTTTAGGTCAAATTGAACAAAAAAGTTCTCTACCATTTTGCAAATAACCACATAGATTTTTAAATATTAATTAAAGAAAATTGTTACATGATTATGTATCACAATGCACAAATTTTCTTTTATTAATATCTAAAATTCTATGTGGTCATTTGCAAAATGGTAGAAGACTTTTTTGTTCAGTTTGACTTAATGTATAAGTATACAACGGCAAACGGTGCCATTGCAGCTCATATACCATATCACGCGTAATCATTCACCAATCTTCTTTAATTAATTTCTCGGTTATTATTGAGAATATTGCAAAACGGTATGGGACTTTTGTGTTCATCTCAATCCGCTCTACGTCCTCATGAGAGATTGTGAAGGTGATACGGGACAACCTGTATAAATAAGTTAAGTAAAATGGAGAAACATCTGAAAAGACATTACCAATATGCTAGCTAAAAATTGAATTTTTTGAAAAGTTTAGATAATTATTAGGTGTACAACTTTGCTTCCGCCGTTTTTTTTTTCGAAATTCGAGGCTTTATTGTAAAAAACTGGTTACATTATGATACATTTATGATTCAAAGTATTGTTCATCGCTAGCCATTACTTTCTCCCATCTTTCGGGCAGCGTACGAATCTCGCATCGAAAAAACTGGTCATCTTTTGAGGCGATCCACGAATCGATCCAAATTTTTACTTCTTCATAAGACCGGAAGTGCTAATCAGCCAGGCCGTGTGCCATTGATCGAAACAAGTGATAGTCAGAGGGAGCAACGTCTGGAGAATACAGCGGGGGGGGGGGGGGGG
>NW_022639695.1:69956-73802 GCF_010583005.1 Odontomachus brunneus
GGGGGGGGGGGGGGTAGGACTTCCCATTTCAACGTTTCCAAGTATGTCTTGATCACTTTCGCAACATTATCATGCTGCAAAATCACTTTATCGTCTCTCGTTGTATTGCGACCGTTTGTCTTTCAATACTCGGCTCAAACGCATCAATTGCGTTCAATACCCTGTGATTGTTTGAGTCGGTTTTAACAGCTCATAATACACTACGCCGAGCTGGTCCCACCAAATACAGATCATGACCTTGGAGCCGTGAATATTCGGTTTGGCCGTCGACGTGGAAGCATGGTCGTGAACTCCTCATGATTTTCTGCGCTTGGGGTTATCGTAATGAACCCATTTTTTGTCCCCAGTCACAATGCGATGCAGAAATCCCTTTCGTCTTTGCCTTTCAAGCAGCTGTTCACAAGCAAACAAACCTCGTTCAACATCTCTCGGCTTCAATTCGTATGGCACCCAATTTCCTTGCTTCTGAATCATTCCCATGGCTTTGAGGCGTTTTGAAATGGCTTGTTGAGTCACTCTCAATGATCGTGCCAATTCTTCTTGATTTTGACACGAATCTTGATCAAGTAATACCTCTAATTCTGTATCTTCGAAAACCTTCTCTCTTCCACCGCAATGCCGATCTTCGACGTCAAAATCACCGTTCTTGAAGCGTTGAAACCACTCACGACACGTTCTTTCACTAATAGCGGCCTCACCATAAATATTTGAGAGTATTCGATGAGCCTCAGCCGCAGATTTCTTCATATTGAAGCAGAAAATTAAAACCTCCCGCAAATGACGAGAATTTGGCTCGTAAACTGACATTTTCAATCGAGAATAACTTTATGATGTAGACACAAATCGACTAATGTTTCTATGGGGTTATGTTGACAGATGCCCAAGTTTATTGTATGACGTCTATGATCTATTTATTTCGACCACCACTTGCCGCTAAAGCCATCTACAGGAAAACGGCGGAAGCAAAGTTGTACACCTAATATATTTTATCGAAAGTATTTAAAATTTAAAAATATATTAGTATATTTTACATGTAGGCTTCTTAATTAAAACAAGCCAAGGTAGGAATTAATAGAACATCAATTCTTAAAGTTATGATTTTTTTCGTAAATAGAACATTATCAATTCTTAAAGTTATGATTTTTTTCGTAAATAGAACATATATGTCCCGCAAATACGAAAAGATTAAGGGAAAGTCACATTAACGAAAGATATTGCTCTAAAGTTTCAGAAGCGAGTAATTTTATCGATGCAATTATTAACATATCGGTTGTACATAACTTATCGTTTTTCGTTTCTCTATAAATACGTATCATAATAACCTTTATGACACTACGCTCTTACGCGAATGTATTTTTTAATAGATTAGCAATGATGAATAAAGCGCAGCAGTCTTCGTATCACTTAATATTGAAAAATCATTTATATCTCTATTGGCCTATTATTCCTTGATGCGATATGCTCTTGGATATATAGATTTATTATTAAGACAATTGCTAATGAAGATTATAATGGTCATGTAATTATCACATGTTCTTAAAAACTTCATTAAATTCTGTAAATAAAAAAATAAACCTTTTAATAATAACATGCAACGAACTTTTTTAATAATAAATAATAATACATTTGAGCTTTTTTCTATTATTTAGGAGATGCGATTTAATGCACAATATCCAATTATAATGAAATGTAAATAAACAAAAAATATGCAAAATCATTAAAAAACTGGAATTGGAAAGTCATATAGAAATAAATATCTCGCGATGAATAATATTGTATTTTGCATGACTCAATTTTTTTATGTTTTTGTCTTTATTAGTACATTTTTAACAAAAAAAAATTTATATTTGATAGACTTATTATACAAGTTATCATACGCAAATTATTAAAGAATATGTTTGCTTGAAAGAATTACAGATTATTGCTGAAAGATAATCAATTTCGAATTTGTGTTGTGAATGTTTGCCTGATCGACGTCAATAAAATCTAGCAAACAGGAAATCCAAAGTTTACAACGCAGTAATCTCGCACCTTTCCTTGTATTTTATGTTTAGAGTCTTTTGATAGAAAAAGAGATAAAACGAAGGATAGTAATCATCATAATTTTATAAATATGTAATTATGGACTCTCGGCATATATAGTTCCGCAAACATTTCGCAATAAAAACTCGCCGTCCTTGCTTCTAATCCAATGCTTATGATTTTCTGCGATCAAACGCACATGAATCAGTGCGAGTAAGATGCAGTCTTTCGTTGGTCTTGCATCAGACAGTGATCTGATCCGCTCTTTCGTGGGGGGAATAAAACTGAAACATATATTCACGTTCTCGTCTTATTTATCTATTAAATAACTTAAAAATTTTTCATCTGTATTTGTTGAAAAAAATATTCCTAAATCTAAATTTTAATATTGTATTTTATATATGACATATGTTTTTTAGTTCTTATATGTACATATGTATATAAAAAAGAAAATAAAAACAATGTATTATATAGTGAGCAACAATGTTAATAACAAAATAGACTATTAATAACTAACTAGTAAACCATAAATTTAATTAGTTAAAATTATAGTAGATAAAATACATTAGTAAAAATATAGAAATAATGTAACTATATAAAGTAACTATATGAAGAAGAAAAATTTGCAAATGTATCGAACATATTAAATAAGAAATGCTATTACATATATATTAACTGTAATTTAACACAATCACGTTCTGTAAGTTTTATTTTTCTACAAAAGATTTCTTACATTTGGATAAATTGGTTATATGGATTGTGAGTGTACAGATAGTGGTTAAGTAAATGAATATGGACGAATTACGATACAACAGTTCTACGACATAAAATAATAAGAAAAGATAAAAGAAAAGAAAAACAATAACGAAGAAAAATTACTTTTCATTCTTTAACGAGTAAAAAAAAGCTATGAAAATAAATAAAATTACTAAACAAACTAGATCAACTTTGTCCTTATTTATTTCTCTGAACATTTATGAGATTTGTTCTTTACACACAAATTGTTTGTTGTTGTAGTTAGATTTTTTCTCTCTAGTTTTTTTCCTAGTCGGTTTCTTGCGTGTTGTCTACTATTCTAACTCAAAATCTTGCTAGTAGTTTTTTGTCGATTTTCTCTCACTTGTCCAAACTTTTAACTATGTCGCTGATATCGGCTCGCTTTTGACGTTTAACGATCAATTTGACTCTCAAATGCACGATAGTTTTCTCTGGAATGGACAAATTTTTTTCCGATTAGGATAAATTCATTATAAATTATAATTTTTTACCAAATTATTGAGTTCAAGATTTATTCCAGAATGAGATAAAATATAATGTTAAATACGGACATATAGTATCTCGTAATGATAATTTATCATGAAAAAATAAGTCTAAAACGTAGAATAAAGTCGTTCTCCCGTATAAAGTTAAGTTTCCAATAAAAATTGATATTAAAGATGGAAAAATTGACAATATCTAATAACTTTTAATAATAATCTTTATGATACCAGGTGTAGAAGTATGAAACCGGAATTCCCCTATAAATGGTGCCAGCGTTCAGTTTAGTGACCGTAAGACCGCTACTGCCGCGCTATTATATTCTCCTAACAGCTGACGAATATTGTCAACAAACATAACCCCAACTTTCATTCTCTAGTATATTTTTGTATAACCTTAAACATGTCACGTTTCGAGCCTACTAACTATGATTTGCGGACAGCATTGATTTTCTGTTATCATTTAAAGAAAACTGCTGCAGAATCACATCGAATGCTTGTCGAAGCTTACGGTGAATATGCTCTTGGTAAATCTCAGTGTTTCGAGTGGTTTAAAAAATTCAAAAGT
>NW_022639695.1:73979-75053 GCF_010583005.1 Odontomachus brunneus
AAATTATTTTGAATAAAGTATTATTTATCACTTTCGAACAACAGACGTCTTATTTGTATAAAAAAATTCCGGTTTCATACTTCTACACCTGGTATGTTCTCTTAAATTTTTGTCTTAATACATCAAAATATGGATTCAAACATATTCCGTTAAAAACTTTTGGGCAAATTATAAGGCAATTTGGCCTTTTGGGTTAAATTTTTGTCTTAATACATCAAAATATGGATTCAAACATATTCCGTTAAAAACTTTTGGGCAAATTATAAGGCAATTTGGCCTTTTGGGTTAAATTTTTGTCTTAATACATCAAAATATGGATTCAAACATATTCCGTTAAAAACTTTTGGGCAAATTATAAGGCAATTTGGCCTTTTGGGTTAAATTTTTGTCTTAATACATCAAAATATGGATTCAAACATATTCCGTTAAAAACTTTTGGGCAAATTATAAGGCAATTTGGCCTTTTGGGTTAAATTTTTGTCTTAATACATCAAAATATGGATTCAAACATATTCCGTTAAAAACTTTTGGGCAAATTATAAGGCAATTTGGCCTTTTGGGTTAAATTTTTGTCTTAATACATCAAAATATGGATTCAAACATATTCCGTTAAAAACTTTTGGGCAAATTATAAGGCAATTTGGCCTTTTGGGTTAAATTTTTGTCTTAATACATCAAAATATGGATTCAAACATATTCCGTTAAAAACTTTTGGGCAAATTATAAGGCAATTTGGCCTTTTGGGTTAAATTTTTGTCTTAATACATCAAAATATGGATTCAAACATATTCCGTTAAAAACTTTTGGGCAAATTATAAGGCAATTTGGCCTTTTGGGTTAAATTTTTGTCTTAATACATCAAAATATGGATTCAAACATATTCCGTTAAAAACTTTTGGGCAAAATATTTTCTTTTTTTCGTATACATTTTAAGGAGGTTATTCGATTCAATGTTATATTTTCAGTGATGTTTGTGTGTGTGTGTGTGTGTGCGTGCGCGTGCGTGTGCGTGTTTGTATGCGAGAGAGAGCGAGCGAGAGAGAGAGAGAGAGAGAGAGAGAGAGAGAGAGAGAG
>NW_022639695.1:75249-76070 GCF_010583005.1 Odontomachus brunneus
GAGAGAGAGAGAGAGAGAGAGAGAGAGAGAGAGAGAGAGAGAGAGCATCAAAGAAACTATAATACTTATAAACCTACTATTTATTAAACATAATTACGTAAATGATCCCTTTGGTGCACTATTGAAAATACACATTGATCGACTAATCTCTTTAAAATGTATATGAAATAAGGAAAATATTTTGCAAAAAAGTTTGACTCTCAAAAGTTGCTCAAAAGTATGACACACACACACACACACACACACACACACACACACACACACACAGAGAGAGAGAGAGAGAGAGAGAGAGAGAGAGAGAGAGAGAGAGAGAGAGAGAGAGAGAGAGAGAGAGAGAGAGAGAGAGAGAGAGAGAGAGAGAGAGAGAGAGAGAGAGAGAGAGAGAGAGAGAGAGAGAGAGAGAGAGAGAGAGAGAGAGAGAGAGAGAGAGAGAGAGAGAGAGAGAGAGAGAGAGAGAGAGAGAGAGAGAGAGAGAGAGAGAGAGAGAGAGAGAGAGAGAGAGAGAGAGAGAGAGAGAGAGAGAGAGAGAGAGAGAGAGAGAGAGAGAGAGAGAGAGAGAGAGAGAGAGAGAGAGAGAGAGAGAGAGAGAGAGAGAGAGAGAGAGAGAGAGAGAGAGAGAGAGAGAGAGAGAGAGACACACACACACACACATCCACACATACATGCACACATACATGCTCACATACATGCACACATTCATGCACACATTCATGCACACATACATGCACACATACATGCACACATACATGCACACACACACACACACACACACACAGAGAGAGAGAGAGAGAGAGACACACACACACACACACACACACACA
>NW_022639695.1:76360-78792 GCF_010583005.1 Odontomachus brunneus
ACACACACACACACACACACATGCACACAGCATGCACACACACACACACACGCACACACACACACACATGCACACATACATGCACACATACATGCACACATACATGCACACATACATGCACACATACATGCACACATACATGCACACATACATGCACACATACATGCACACATACATGCACACATACATGCACACATACATGCACACATACATGCACACATACATGCACACATACATGCACACATACATGCACACATACATGCACACATACATGCACACATACATGCACACATACATGCACACATACATGCACACATACATGCACACATACATGCACACATACATGCACACATACATGCACACATACATGCACACATACATGCACACATACATGCACACATACATGCACACATACATGCACACATACATGCACACATACATGCACACATACATGCACACATACATGCACACATACATGCACACATACATGCACACATACATGCACACATACATGCACACATACATGCACACATACATGCACACATACATGCACACATACATGCACACATACATGCACACATACATGCACACATACATGCACACAGGCATGCACACACACATACATACACACATACATACATACATACATACATACATACATACATACATACATACATACATACATACATACATACATACCCTGTACACACACACACATACACACACACACACACGCATATATATATATATATATATATATATATATATGTATATATATATGTATATATTAGGTTGGCCAATGAATCTGTGCGGTTTTTCTCGTTAGATGGCTTCAAGGCGCTCTGCTAAGTTTTATCTTCAATCGAAAGTCTTGAAACCGCATAATCATTGACAGATGACATTTCAACGTGCATTTAAAAAATGTACGTAAAGATTGCTTGTGTATCTTATGTGTTTTGCGTCATCTGAAAATGGATAACCAGAACGTGCATTTTTGGCATATCATGCTCTTTTATTAAAAAAAAGGCAAAAACGCGGCGCAAACCTGTAAAAAAATTTGTGCAATATATGGTGAGGATGCCGTGAAAAAACGCGTGTGCCAAAAGTAGTTTGCGAGATTTTGTTGCGGAGATTTTTCCGTCAAAGACAAACCATGCTTAGGCCGACCAAATGAGATCGACAGCGACAAATTAAAGGCGGTAATCGTCACCAATCTATATTACACGACGTGGGAGATTGTAGACATTCTTCAAATATCGAAATCGAGCGTGGAAAACCATCTGCATCAACTTGGTTATGTTAGCCGTCTCGATGTTTGGGTTCCGCACGAACTGAGCGAAGCTCATTTAATCTAACGTATTTCCATCAGCGATTCACTCGGAAAACGTGAGATAAGCAATCCATTTCTGAAGCGTATGGTAACTGGCGACGAAAAATGGATCTACAATAACATCAAGCGCAAAAGATCATGGGCAGCGCAGTGAACCGCCACAAACCACTTCGAAGGCAGGGTTTCACTTGAGCAAGATCATGCTCTCAATTTGGTGGAATTGGAAGGGTGTTGTGTTCTACGAGCTACTTCCGAAGAACAGAACGATCAATTCAGATATGTACTGTAGTCAGCTGGATAAATTGAATGCAGCGATCCACGAGAAACGTCCAGAATTGATAAATCGTAGAGGCGTCGTTATGACACCATGACGTCGTTATGACACCATGACAACTCTAGATCGCACACATCTCTACAATCCCGGCAAAAATTATTGGCGCTAAGCTGGGATGTCTTACCATATCCTCCGTATTCTCCAGATATTGCACCTTCAGATTACCATGTTTCGCTTCCTTCAGAATTCTTTGAATGAAAAGTACTTTGTTTCTGAAGAAACTGTTAAACGACACTTGGCACAGTTTTTTGCCGAGAAAGACAGGAAGTTCTTTGAACGAGGAATTATGAAGTTGTCCAAAAGATGACAAAAGATAGTAGATAACAACGGCCAATACATAATTGATTAAAGTTATTATCTTCTATAAAAATAATCATCGATTATTTATAAATAAAAAACCGCATGGATTTACTAGCCAACTTAATACACACACACACACACACGCACACACTACTGCTCAAAAGTTTGGAGCACCCTATAATTTTCAGATAAAACCATGTTTTTTTTACAGATACAATTATTTTATTGAAAATGTCGACATAAACGTATGAACGTACGCTATTGCTGCCGTGTCGCCGCGCTCAGATATGCCCAACTATTTTAATTAATATCTCAAAATTTTACGTGGTTGTTTGAAAAATGACCTGTACAATTTTTATTTACTTTTCTGTGTTCTACTTATATTTTTCTTTTTGTACGTCTTACGCGGGACACCCTGTGTTTATATATATATATATATATATATATATATATATATATATATATATA
>NW_022639695.1:79574-82097 GCF_010583005.1 Odontomachus brunneus
TATATATATATATATATATATATATATATATATATATATATATATATATATATATATATATATATATATAGCGACGACTTTTCTTACGTTCTTAAGACAGACAGTTATCTATCCGCCGCGTCGACGAGTTTCCGCGGTCCCCGATCTGCGATTTCAAATTGCGAACTCCAAGTTGGGCGCCAGGTGCGGTAAGACCACACCTCCTCACCAACGATAGACACAAAAATACGGACTGATTTTTTCTCGTCGCAAAATCGGGAACTCCACAGGATCGGTAGCTCTACTTTTATTTAGTCGGAGATGGGAGTGGGTATTGGGAGAAGGAACAAATTTCTGTCGAAAAAATTAGGAGACCAAATCGGACGGTAATTAAGGCTGTTATTCAGTCGGAACCCGCTCGTTCCGATAATTGCGAGATCACAAGGCTCGGTAACCCGGGGTATCACGCCGCTCGTGATACGATACGCCAAATTCGCGAGAGACGAAGTTATTTTGTCGCGACCCCCGATCTACGCGCGGCCATTCCTCGCATAGGACGACACGATAGCGGTGACGAAACAATATGGCACGATAAAATTAAGCGAGTGGTTGGTCTTACAATTAGTCGAGGCTCGCTCCTCAGCTCTGACCCGGTTCACTGATCGCTGTTGTATTCACCGCCCGTCGTTGTCGTCGTCAGTGGGGAAAGGTTTTCGTCCTAACCTCCGCCTCGCCTTCGGTACTCTGGTGATATATTGGGTAGCATTCGGTAGAACGGTACACGAAACGGTATTTCTCTCGACAAAGATAAAATGTAACGAAACGGTAGTTTTCGCTGTCTCGGCACGAATCTCTCTTCCGTCTCTTTGTTGTGTCTTTTTCTCAACTTCCTTCACCGCTCTCTCTCTCTCTCTCTCTCTCTCTCTCTCTCCCCCTCTCTCTCCCTCTCCCCCCCAACCTATCCCTCTCTCTCTTATTCTCTTTCTCTCTCTCTTTCTCTCTCTCTCCCAACCTATCCCTCTCCCCCCTCCCCATCCCTCTTTCTCTCTTATTCTCTTTCTCTCTCTCTTTCTCCACCAATCGTTGCTCGATTACCGTTATCTCTTTGTAATCCATGATCTCTTATTTTCGACTATCTTCAATGCTTTGTTAACGTCGCGGTACCTGTCCTCTCGGTGTTTACTTTTCGGGCCATCAGCTGTTCTTCCCTGACGTTTGATTCGGCCGGTGTTCTTTCCGATTTTCCTCTCGCGTCTCTCCACGACATTTCTCAGAGCGGAGCTGAAAGAATAAACACCGCGAGCGACAACAAAGATCGGGACGACAACAATTTCTTACTACGGAATCGAGAATTTAAGTTCCTTACCCGAGTGTCCCTTTAACCAAGACCATCGGCGGGGGCGTTGGCGCAAGCTTGTTCCTTGCGGTCCCGCGTCGTCCTTCTGGCTTCTCCTCCAGGTCGGCGAGGTGAGCTTTGGGGACACATGCTTTCGAGATGCGAGGACCAGACCACTATTCGGACGTCTACCCTATGTCCCTCTAAATTTTTCACGAAGGAATGCCGAATTCGCATTCACCCACTGATACACGCAACCCGAAACGCGGAGTGCACACCAAACCAGGCGGGCGGAGTCGCGCTTCCTGTAACGGGCGTCTCTCAGGGCAGCCACGTCACAATATATGTCAAACTTTTGAGCAACTTTTGAGAGTTATACTTTTTGGCAAAATATTTTCCTTTTTTCGTATATATTTTAAAGAGGTTATTCGACTCAATGTATATTTTCAGTAGTGCATCAAAGGAACCACTTATACGTATGCAACCGTTACGCTGAACACTATACACACACACACACACACATACACACACACACACACACGACGCACGCACGCACGCACGCACGCACGCACGCACGCACGCACGCACGCACACATGTATCAGGGTTGGGAACGTTACTTTTTAAAAGTAACGCGGGAACGTTACTTTTTAAAAGTAACGCGTTACCGTTACCGTTACTTGCGGTAAGAAGTAACTCGTTACTGATTCTAAAAAGTAACGCGTTACCGTTATTTGAAAAGTAACGATAAAAAAATCGTTACTTTCCGTTACTTTTGTAAAAAAAAAAGTTAAAATCGGCATATAAAACGAATAGTAAAAGAGACAGTACATAAATTATACATATATAAAGACAAAATATAAGCGGGATAAAATATATTTAAGCGGGAAGCACACATTATTGCATAACGACATAAAGCCCATTCTACATTAGTCGCAAGTCGCAAGGTCGCAAAGAAATTTACTAATCATAGTCGATTGTTCTTGTTGCGATCGAAGAATAATCAATTATGATTGGTACAATTTCCTTGTGATCTTGCGATTGCGACTAATGTAGAATGGGCTTTAGGGGCGCCGCACACGAATTGATATAACAGTAACGTAAGACGTACCGTAAAAATGGACCAATTACAATCGAGTATTCACAAAAATGACGACCTTATGGTTCGACGATACTTAAAGTGATTAGTCAGTTCTTACGATAGGTTACT
>NW_022639695.1:82107-83816 GCF_010583005.1 Odontomachus brunneus
TATAATGAGAACTTAAGCCATAAAATTTAAGCTTTAAAAACTAAGCCCTAAGAAGTTGACCAATCATAGTCAATTATAAGAAAAATAATTTCTTACGGCTTAGAGATTAAAGCTTAAATTTTATAGCTTAAGTTCTCATTGTAGATCACGCTTTAGAGGCTTTCTACAATAAGCAATAAATTTTAAGTCGCAATAAAATTGACCAATTACAGTGGATTATTCTTCTAATAGTCGACTATGATTGGTCAATTTTATTATGACTTAAGATTTATTGCTTATTGTAGAATGGGCTTTACGGAAAGCAGCACATTAATTGTTTATCATGTGCAAACTTTTATCACGTGGCAAGCGTTGCCGCGTTCTGTGTACAGAAACCATCATAGTAAAAAGTAACGATAAATTTCGTTACTCGTTACTAAAGAAAATGTAACGCCGTTACTTTTTCGTTTACTGATACAAAAAAGTAACGGCGTTACCAAATCGTTACCAAAAAAAAGTAACGAAATAGTAACGTCGTTACAAGTAACGCGTTACTTCCCAACCCTGATATATATATCCCTTAGCTGTCACACTTCATCTTAATTATATAGCTGGCACATTGGGCCGTTTGAGACCCCAACCACTAAAATGCTTGCTGCGTGGAAGCTATTGGTTTTTTCACTTAAAAAAATTCCAGAATAGTTTTCAAATATTTACTTAAAAATGTCATAGGTTATTTTGATAAAATGTAAAAATGAGAATGAAAAAAAATTCAAGAACGTAAAAAAAGCGAAAAAAATGACTATTTTCACTAAAGAATTCATAACTCTTCAATTTTTTCATATTAAGAGCTAAAAATTTAACTTGACACTCTTGAGATATAATACTTTAAGGAAAAAAATAGTTTGATAATGGTCGTTTCAAAAAAGGTATTTATTTGGAGAGTTGAAAAGACGAATTTCAGCTAAAAAAATATTATTTATTTTTTCATAGTATATTTATTTTTTCAAAATATATTTGTTTATTTATTATATATGAGTGAATTTTACTTGATTAATGTATAAAAATTATCCTCACGATCTTGATTTCGAGTAGCTGCAGGCGTATGTGCCAAAGCCGTAACTGATACCCCATCTAATAAAATCGGAATAATATGATACACTCTTAAAAAAAATTAAATGCCGTACAACATTATGTACCTTTTTCTACGCCCTGATGATAAACACCAATAGAAAAAAAATTCAGAAAAAAATTCTTGGAATAATTATAGCTGGCACACTGAGGTCTCTGATGGCATCCCTTCGTTTTATTCGAATACTACAGCTAGACGCTTTTAGAATTACGCTAGGTAATCCAGGAGAAAGAGAGTTCCTTAGACAAACAATAGATGATGGTACAAGCATCATTTTTGTACTATAGGGGGAATAAATTGGAATTAAGCTTTTGGTACCCCAGTATGCCAGCTAAGATATATATATATATATATATATATATATATATATATATATACAGGGTGTTCGGAAAGTACCGGGACGCCCGAATATCAGGAAAAATATAAGTTTTACAAAAAAATGTTTCAGACAAAAGTTGTGGCGTTTAAAAAGATGTATTTACTGATCACATCAGTTTGACCTTGGGTTGCGTAGCGAAGGTCAGGTCAAGGTCACATTAATTTTTTTAAATGGAACACCCCATTTTTCATTGCATATTCTTATAGCACATCTCGAGAG
>NW_022639695.1:84634-86685 GCF_010583005.1 Odontomachus brunneus
TCATTGGAGGTTGTTCCGTTTATTTTCATTTCTTCGTAAAAATGCTAATGCCGGCGATCCTCTAACTTTGAAGCATTATAACTTGAAAAGTACTTCATGAAAAAATATTTTATTATAGCGTTTTGGAAAGCTCTCGAGATGTGCTATAAGAATATGCAATGAAAAATGGGGTTTTCCATTTAAAAAAATTAATGTGACCTTGACCTGACCTTCGCTACGCAACCCAAGGTTAAACTGATGTGATCAGTAAATACATCTTTTTAAACGCCACAACTTTTGTCTGAAACATTTTTTTGTAAAACTTATATTTTTCCTGATATTCGGGCGTCCCGGTACTTTCCAAACACCCTGTATATATATATATATATATATATATATATATATATATATATGTATGTATATATATGTATGTATATATATGTATATATATGTATATGGTGTTCAGCGTAACGGTTTGCACAATTTTTTAGAAAATTCCGTTTAAGGAAAAGGCTGAATTTTCAATTGCTTCGTGCAGATTACAACTTGCAATAACAAAAGATAAAAAAAATATTATTTTTTATAAAAAAATCGAGATCACCTTGAATTTTTTAAACGGCACTATTTTTTAAATATAATATGATAAAAATGCAGAATTTTATGTCGCAGAAGGACGCAAGCATTTTGAATATTTGCTTCCATAAGTTAAAATTTTTCTATTGTTTTATTATTGTTGTCAATAAAAGTGACATTTGTGATGATGCGTTAAATTTGTCTTAAAGACTCCTACAATTTTTTTACCTTTTGTTATTGTAAGTTGTAGTCTGCACAAAGTAATTGAAAATTCACCTTACAATTTTTTTTTTAAACCTTCGGAAATGAAAAATCGTGCAAACTATTATATACGCTGGATACCTTATATACAATATTATAAATACGAAGCTTTTTTATCTTATTCATATTTCATTTATATGCATCAATTGGTTTAATAAAAATGCATAAATAATAAAAAGAGATATATAAGTACTTAAATATATATGTATGTATCTTGAATGTTAATATATTATAAATTGTAAGCTTTTATCGCTGTATTTTCCAAACAAAACGGTCAATAATTTCTGAAATTTATGTAAGTATAATGTAGGTATATTAATCTTTAATTTTATAGTATTTTTTATTAAAAATGATTAATTTTAGTTTACTAAAAATTAAAAACAGTACGCCAACTCCAAGAAACACGTAAACTTTAGTTTTAAATATTTTAGCTTTTGAATGGTCAATCTTTTTTTTAATTACAAGAATAGTTAGATATGTTTATAATTTGTATGTAGTACACATTTAAATACATTTTTAACAAATTTATTTTTCCTTACAACTTTCTTAAAAGTGATATTTTATTTCGCTTTACCTCCTTACTTTAACCACTGTCACCTAAAGTACAGCGCTATGGCATTGCTCCAATGCGACGCGTGTTGGCCGCAAGGTCTAGACGATATTGCATCAGACCCCAAATTCGTTTTTCATTCTTTGCTTCTTTTACATTGGAACTCATTCGCTGCGTAGCTTTGGTTCTTCTTTCATCAGCGTGCTCCTGTTCGTTTAAGATCGCTGCATTTCACAGCACAAGACCTGTATCGGTTGCATCAGATGACACAGACAACGACAACGACGATGATGACGGTGACAAGGAAAGCTAATTCGACCGATGCCGCGCCGATGTCGGCAGTATATACGGCGACGCACCATATAATTATGGTGAAAGCCAGTTCATGCGTGGCACACTGTGTATAAAGTCGCATGATTTGCTCGAACATTGGCTCACACATTGGCGCAGCGACTGCATTGATCTACAGGCAAACACAATAACTATCAAACACATAAACTATTTGCTTGAGTACTACTATTTGACGATACGTATCGCAATAATTGGATGTACGTGTAATGACTTGTTATTGGTAGTTTTTCTATCAATATAACGCGTTTAATAATTTTTACTAAAAAATAAAGAAGAAAGAGAGAGAGAGAGAGAGAGAGAGAGAGAGAGAGAGAGAGAGAGAGAGAGAGAGAGAGAG
>NW_022639695.1:86919-87636 GCF_010583005.1 Odontomachus brunneus
AGAGAGAGAGAGAGAGAGAGAGAGAGAGAGAGAGAGAGAGAGAGAGAGAGAAAAGAAATAATGACATAGAAAAGAAAGAAAAATACATCAGAATTAATTGTTATTGTTCTAATACTATTCACAGGTATCAAAATTGTTTAATCCCTTTACAAGTAACAAATTAATGATAACAAAACAGAAAATAAAAAAAAGCAACAATATTATGTGAAAAACACATGACATTTTCAGGAAATATAGCGTAAGTGCATAATCTATATAATTGTCGGGAATAATAGATTATCGTCGGGATCGACGTATATCACTCAGTTTATTTCAAGTTATTGAATTATGAATATAGCGACGTATACGCGTTTTTCTTTCATTCCCAAATCAGTACTTCGCGCAAAATGACATCCACAAGATGTAATGCGTACATCATGCATCGTAGCATCGCGGATATCACTTTGCCTTCTTATGTTGGTTTTCCTTTGGGCACGGTTGTCATCGTGATTACGACATATCAAGTTGTAAGTGGACACTGACTTAAATAAATTTCATATTTATAAAACGAAGCATGTTACGCAAGGCGTTAGATTGTAGAATTCCCCATTTGATCAGTCACACATATACACATATGTATACGTACATGTGCGCGCGCGCACGCACGCACGCACGCACACACACACACACACACACACACACACACACACACACACACACACACACACACACACACAC
>NW_022639695.1:87738-95167 GCF_010583005.1 Odontomachus brunneus
CACACACACACACACACACACACACACACACACACACACACACGTACACACACACACACACGCGCGCGCACGCACGCACGCACGCACGAACGCACGCGAAAACACACACACACACACACACATATATATACGCTTTCCTTTGCGCGTCAACAATTTTATAAACTGATATTATCTTCCATCGCGCACTACTTCTCGTATTTTTGCTGATATGTAGCCGTGTATTCGATGCTGCTATTTATGTCGCGATATAAGCCCATACATGAATCGCACACATGTGTGTGTGATTACCCCACATGGTTCAGGAACACACGAGAGTAAGAAATGCGTTAGACACGCTACACTAGGATTAATACTCGCGGCTTTGATTCGTGTTTCCCTCCTCCGCGGTATCACCGTTGTGCGTATTCCCAGATCCATATATAGAGGCTCTTTTACTGAGCTACAACCTTACTGAATCCGCAACTACCACCGCGAGCGTATCGCTGTCAAGTGTGCCAGATACAATCCGGAGCTGCATCTGTACGCTGTTCGCGCGTGGAACGTGAGAGAGCTGCGAAAATAAGTTCGCGTTCAACAGAGTAACGACGAGTTCGGCGAAGAATATCTCCTTTTTTCTCGCGACAGTATTTCACTGATTTGACTCGAATTCAACTCGAAAATACTGTTAGTAGGAAGTCAAAATATTTTGTTGTCGGACATTTCGATTAAATGACGTATTAATAAAATAAATCGTCGATTGGTGATTGATAATCATAAACAGATAAATTTATAGAACTTGCGCTGAGAAGTCTCATTTTGGAACGAGAAGTCTTGTTTTGAAGAACAGCGAATTATAGTTGTTAAAGTATAAATAAAATATCTTTTTGTTTCGGAAAGTTGTGTAATAGCGTGCTACCATCTCTCTCGTCGATCGGTGGCACAATAAGATGTGACAGATGATCTTACTTTAACGATAGGGGATTTAAGGATTATTTATTGTTATTAAAAGTTCGTGTTTTCATTTCTTTGAATATAGACTCAGATTTCATATAATTTTTGCGTTGAATGGATAGGCATATATTTTATTGGATTATTCACACCATAGAAAAATTATTGCCGTCATAAGGTTTTACGGACAGTGCAGCTACACATTGTGTACAATTCATAGACACGAACAACGATGCGGTTCGGCAGGAATTCAACACACTTCTTGGATATGTCCCGGTCTCAGTGCACGTACATTTTGTTGCAACTTACGTGCGCGATTATCTTCGTAATTGGCGCCGTCGATCATCCTCATATGAACGTTTCAGATACTCAGGAATGCAAAGAATCGGAGTTCAAATGCACCAACGGCAGATGCATACCCAATATATGGCATTGTGATGGCGACCGAGATTGTCCAGACGGCTTGGACGAGGATCCTGCAGTTTGCAGTAAGTTATAATTTTTTATAATGCATGCAACAAAAATTCCACGTTTATACGAATACATTCCGACTGATCGCTTAATATACAATATTTTATAAAAATATGTATGCTAAAAAATACTTTCTAACTTTATATGTCATAACTTTTGGAAATAGGTAATCTTAAGATAAGAGACATTATATTAAACTTGAGATAAAAATCTCGTGAAAATATTACACTACTGACAATTTTAATTACATTTTTAATCTTGATCAGAAATGACTTGTTAAATATTTATACACATGCCACATTTTCTCAAATCTTGTAAAATTGTGGATACAAAGCTTATTACTTCCTTTAAAAATATTTTTTAAACGTATTATCTTGTATATATATGCACAACACACACACACACACACACACACACACACACACACACACACACAGCTAAACCAAGTAGATGTTTATCTGAATAAAGTGCATTTCCGGCAGTAAACATTCTGGTATATATGTGAAAGTGCAACTTTTGAGACCGGTTTCACGCAAATAAAACAAAAACGTATGTATAAGAGAGTATGCACAAGTTATTATATGAAGCTAATAAATGTTTGATTTTTGCAAGAGCATATTTTGTTTCTCGGAATTATATCAATATACAATAAATTAAAAAACATTTAAAAACTTCAGGAGCCAATAGCATGCACAAAAATAAAGAGAAAATGTTCATTTAATATGTAGGAAAACTAACTTTTTGGGACATAGAAGGCAATATTTGTTTTAATAATATAGTTTACGTTCCTGAAATAAGCGTTTGTTATTGCGTGTTTACGACACTGACACTTCGAGTTAATTTCTTTAAGACTGAAATATATGATAATTCCCTAGGACTAAAATATATGATAATATATAACTGAAAAATAGGAAATAATGATGTGCAACAATATGTTATTTTGATTATTATATAAGATATCGCTAATGCTTTTTTTATAAAATAAGTCGAAAAGTGTTTTATTTAAGAAGATATTTATTTTATTTTTGTTTTTCGTATATATGTCATACACACATTGTATATCATATAAGTGTGTATTAGGGTGGTCCTTATTTTTCGACTTTCAAATGTTTTCCACAGCATCCTCCAAAAGGTTTCCATTTGAAAAAAAATCCCTGCTAAACTTTTGCTCGAATAACGAGAATCCGTGCCCCCAGGTCGTTAAACATTGGAATACCTTTGTATTAAGCGGTCTATGTTATCAATATGGTTTTTAAAGCGTGTTTTCCACAAAAATCGCTCTAGAAGACTTTTTTTCTTTCTACATCGTTTGAGATCTTATAGTCTCACTTAAATAATTAGATAAATTGTTGATGACTAAAAAATAAAAATAAATAGTTATTGCATTTATTGTTTGAGCTACAACAAATCATATATGAACTATAAAAGTTGCAATAATATGTTTGGAGGACAATATAAGTGTAAAACATGATATCTTTCATGTTTTTATTAATAAAGATATTTTTTAAATTAAATATTACATAATAATTAATAATCTTGTGGTTTCTAATCTTATACTGGGAGGAGATCATAGATGTTATAATACCTAGACCGAGGGTTCGTAACATTTCTCATTGTCTGTATGCGTCAAACAATATAAAGAAATAGCATTCTTTCGGTAAAAAGTCTGTCTCTTTCTAACGAAGGCTGTTTTATTCCCACCACTTATCGTAGTTTTGTGGCAGGAATAAAGTAGCCTTCGTTAAAAAAAGACAGACTTTTTATCGAAAGAATGCTATTTCTTTATATTGTTTGACGCGTTCAAACAATGGGAAACGTTGAGAATCCGCGGCCTATTATATAGTTTGTTTGATAAGCGCGTGTCCGGCAAAACTTTTACATATGAACAGGTAGACGGGAAATTCAAACAGGAGCCGGTAGAGGCACCTTTCGCTTAAGATGCTTTGTTGATAAAGCTTTAGTTGTCATTCGATCTTCGTGATAAAAATATATATTTCGCCATAAGTGCCAAATACTGTGACGTTCCGTCGTGTCGCCACGTATTAATATTAATTTTCGTTTTCCTCGTTTTGGGTCAATGTATTAAAGTTATTAACTCCGAGTAATTTACTCCGATCCCAATTTGGATTCGGAAGTCAAGTTGTGTACTAGGTTATGGGATTGTTAGTGGGGAGGAAGGATTGGGTAATTCGCGGGAAGGGTTATTTGAGTTCCCACTCCAAATAAGCTTCGGATTTTATACGCGAATCTAGGAGAATCGCCTTTAAGAATGGTTTTGTAGTCGGGAAATGAATCGGTAAATTCTATTTTATGTACTGAATAGGTTGGTGTAAATGGTATATCGGATTGAGGAGACTGGTCTAATAGTCGTGATAATGCTTCGAATAAAGGAAAAAGATTTTTGTTTGAAGAAAGAACAACCTTGATTTGATACTTTAGCCTCTTTATTCGCTGTTGTCGCCCTTTTGAAGGTATAGGAAAAATGTCACCGAGGAATAACTACATAGAACGGGGGCCACACTATTGACAGCGACCGCTCGGGTGATTGGGGCCACACTATTGGCAGCGACATTCGGGTTAGTTGGGGCCACGCTATTGGCAGCGACAACTAAATAATTGTTTCTCGTGAATTAATTATATAAGAATCTTGATCTAAGCGGAAAAGAAACTAAGGTTCAGTTAAGAAGGTTTTAACAAATAACAGCAATTTATTTCTAGGAGTATATTGAATACAATGGAATAAAACAAGTATGATTATAAGCATGCCAGGAATTGGTAGGGAAGACCGAGGTGAACTAACTGTTGAAGATTTCGTTTTGTTCTTTTTACTGCTCGACTGCTATACTACTACTGTAACTGCTCTAATAACTCCAACTGCAACTCTTGCAACTCTACTCGCTTGCCATCCGTGTTCCCTTTATATGTAATTCCTGGTGTAGGAGTATCCTACTATCATCCAATGGACATTTTCCGAAATTCTTAGGACTTATGATCGCACTTGTTTATTTTATGGTTTGGAGATAGTAGAGCTCCAATAGTAAGCCCTATTCTCTCCTATGCTTAAACTTAGAATTTTTTGACTTAAATTTCTAGGTTTGTTAATTTATATAATTTGCGTCTCTCGACTTACATCTTAGAGAATTTATAAACATTGTGTTGCGAGTGGACTGTCGAAGCTTCAGTGGCCGAATGGAAAGGCGTCTCGCCTGGAAAGTGGGGAGGTTCCAAGTTCGAGTCCTGGAGGAGGCAGTTTTTTCGCAACATATATAAGGAATCTATTTGAGTCATCGGTTTAATGAGGGTTTTGGGAATATAAATATATATAAAAATTTGGGACTCAAGGATTAGTTTAAGTGTGGAAGGTTGATTTGTCGCGTACGACGATCGAAGAAATTTCGATATGTGTTGGACATATTATTATCCTAATATCACATTAATATTAAATAAGTAGTATTAATATCTAATAGCACTAAGATATCCGTGCTTGCTCTTTACTGCCATTTTTCAAATCTTACTAATAAAATGTTAATAAAATGTAAATTTAACTAAAAATTAGAAATTTTAACAATAAAATATTTCTATGAGAGTTAGATCCAAGAATCGAAGGTTTAGCTGTTACGGTATTCTATCTAATCTATAGCAATGTGAAAATAAACAAGATCTTTCGAAGATTTAAGACTAAGATTTTAACATATGGCGGTAAGGATAAGTTCCTGCTGTAATGTAACAATACACATCGCGTTTCGAAGCCGTGTTTCTTTGTACACATCCGAAAGGACCAAAAATGTCACGCCAAGTAGCAGCTAAGAACATGAGAAAGTCAAAAGCATTTGTAAATAAGTGGATGAATCGCTACTTAGAGATGAAAATGTCGATGACTTACCGAAATGTGGCTCTACGCAAGGATTTGGCACTTTGTATATCTTCACAAAAAACTTAGACGTTAGCAAAATGGCCAAAATTTATGAAAAAGCTTTGTTACTATCTGCTCAAACATGATTTATAAGGAAAAATGAAAAATGGATACTACAAGAGGACAATGAAACATTGAAGTCGGCTTTGTACTGCGTGGAAATAAGAAAATAATGTTGAATTACTGAATTAGCCATCACAGTCACTTGATGCAAATCCTATCGAAAACGTTTAGTCTTTGATAAAGTTTAAATTTTGTGGAAAGAAAATTTAGTCGATCAAGGAATTAGTTCAACAAATTCGATTGATATGGAGATCTTTATCTCAAGAATATTCCATAAAATTAGTTGAAAGTATATCTCTGAGAAGCCAGGCAATTATTTATAATGAAGGCGACTGGACAAAGTATTAATAATAAAACATCACAGTTCAATCAAGTAGTATATATGTATTTTATTCCAAATCATTTCAATAAATTATTTATCAAGTTTTGCCTCCCAGCATAAGATTAAGAACCACGAGATTATTAATTATTATGTAATATTTAATTAAAATTGTTTTTTATTAATAAAAACAAGAAAGATATCATGATTTATAGGTATCTTATTTTGTCCTCCAAACATATTATTACAACTTTTATATTACATGATTTGTTGTAGCTCAAACAATAAATGCAAAAACTATTTATTTTTATTTTTTAATTATCAACAATTTATTTAATTGTTTAAATGAGACTATAAGATCTCAAACGATGTAGAAAGCAAAAAAAAGTCCTCTAGGGCGATTTTTGTGGAAAACACGCTTTAAAAACCATATTGATAATAGACAACTTAATACAAGAGTACTCTAATGTTTAACGATCCGAGGGCACGAGTTCTCGTTATCTGATCGAACTCAAACTTGATTGGAATTATGTTTTTGTGTTATGTGAAAACTTTTTAGAGGGTGCCGCGGAAAAAATTTCCAAAAGAAATGTTGGCCAAGAGTAAACAAGGACCACCCTAATGTATATATATGATATATAAGTATATTAGATTTGGTTTCCGCGTTTGAGCCGCGTGGATTTTTCTTTGTTTGTTTCCGACGTTTCGCGAATATTTCAGTTCGCTCAGGGAGGAACAACCCGATGCCAGAATCAAACAAAGAAAAATTCACGCGATTCAAACCCGGATACCAAATCTAATATGTATGGACACCGCGAAAGCCTAAAATATAAAATCAGATATATAAGTATATATACGAGGTGAAGAAAAAGTATGGAAACCCTGAAAAATCTAAAAAAATATAAGCTTTACAGAAAAATGTTTCTAATAAAAGTTGTAGGATTTAAAAAAGTCTATTCAATAGTCTTATCAGTTTGACCCTGCCTGGCGTCGTTAAGGTGAAGTCAAAGTCACCTTGAATTTTTTAAATGGAACACCCCATATATTATTACATATTCTTATAGCTTATCTGGAGAGCTTTCCAAAATACTATAATAAAATATTTTTTCTTTAAGAATTTTTCGAGTAATAACACTTGAAATTTCCAGCACTTTGACATAGAATACAAAATATCTCGTAAAATATTCATCTTTCGATTATCTTGCCTTAATGCTTTTTTGCACAGAATAATGAGACAAATTAATTGGCTTAAAAAAGGCACAAAAAATTTTTTTATATTTATTATGTAAAAAATGTTTTTTTTTAAGCCAATTAATTTGTCTCATTATTCTGTGCAAAAAAGCATTAAGGCAAGATAATCGAAAGATGAATATTTTACGAGATATTTTGTATTCTATGTCAAAGTGCTGGAAATTTCAAGTGTTATTACTCGAAAAATTCTTAAAGAAAAAATATTTTATTATAGTATTTTGGAAAGCTCTCCAGATAAGCTATAAGAATATGTAATAATATATGGGGTGTTCTATTTAAAAAATTCAAGGTGACTTTGACTTCACCTTAACGACGCTAGCCAGGGTCAAACTGATGAGACTATTGAATAGACTTTTAAATTCTATAACTTTTATTTGAAACATTTTTCTGTAAAACTTATATTTTTTGAAATATTTCAGGGTTTCCATACTTTTTCCTCACCCTGTACACACACACACACACACACACACACACACACACACACA
>NW_022639695.1:95177-98482 GCF_010583005.1 Odontomachus brunneus
GTGAAGATATAGATACAAATTTCATGAATAACTAGATGTAGATACAGATACTTTGAGAATGTATGTAAATCTCTTTAGATATTTCAGATATTTCGATTGCAGAGCGTTCAGTAAGCTCTTACATTTCATTGGTACATATTTTTAGATCTAAAAGAATATGCCAATGGGATACAGGAGCTCACTGAGCGGTCAGTTAGCGGTTGTAGTACTGAATGCACTCAATGGGCGCGTTCAGCGGAAAAAGCGCTCAGTGAGCAATCAACGATTACTGGTTCTTATTGTTAGATCCCTAAATCTAGACCAATTACATTGACAAATTATTCAACTGTTGTGCAACTGTTGAGTTCGCTGAACACACCCAATAAAGCAACCATGGTGTAAGAATATAAGGGTTGCGTTCCGTTTCACACATTATACGCGTATTCCCTACAGTATACGTGATGTGAACTATAGATAAATGCGCGCATATACGTGAAACGGAACGCGGCCAAGGTGTTTTATTGCGTATCATGGAGGTGGGAGTAGAACTAATCAGAAAGTTACCACAAAATATACTATGTTAACGTTACGTCTGATGTGAGCCATTAAGTTTTTCGCATTTGTGGCAACTTTCTGATTGGTAGCTACTGCGCATCCACCAGAGTGCATCACTTTATATTCTTACACTATGGGAACAACTTTGTCTCTTGTGAAAAGTAACAATTATATATAAAATCACCAAAATTGCATTTTATTTCGTATTTGTATCTAAAATGACAAATTTAGATACATATACGAGATAAGATGTAACTAGATACAGATATAGATACACAAAAAGTATCTAGATGCGTTACAACACTGTACACACACAACAAGGGTGTTTGACGCAAGATATGTACAAAACCATGTGTGAAGTTCGAGCATGTCTTGAGCACGAGATTCTTCTTCTGGCATTTTGCAAACGACTACGTGAAATTTCGAGATATTAAGAAGTTTGGCGAATCAGAGTGCGCGACGTTGTGGGATGAGCTCTGTTAGCACGGGATCTAATTTAAAATGGCTAAAATGTGACTGTTTCTTAGCAATATGCGCACGACGTTTGCGATACGTGAGAAAACAATTATCTCCGCGCTGCTCATAACCATACCTCGCCTTCAATTACAGAGACATGCAAAAAGATAGCTTTTTTCAGAACCCAAGAAGCAGAGAGTACGTGATTTCGAAGGTTTTGATTGAAACCGAATCCGTCATCCAAATTTTTTCATCACGTCAGATTTCGGAAATGTCCTAACCTAAAAGTATTAAAATGGCTATTTTTTGACGTTTATAAATGTATACAACTTTGAAATGTTAATATAAATGGTTTATATGTTAATTTGGGCAATAGGTTCGAATTCTATACGAAAAAAATCTATAATGATAGTTTAATAAAGAAAAATAATAGTAATAATAATAATAATCGGATTTGATTTCAACATATGAGAATACTTCGTAATTACGTACTTCTTGGGTGAAATTTGCAAGCCTGTGTTATCAGCCGATATCCTTCTGTATTGAGAGACAATCGCATTTTAGCCAGATGAAATCTTGCGTTTATAGAGCACATCGCGCGCTCTGGTTTGTCAATCTTTTTTCATTAATATTTCGAAATTTTATGGTTTGTAAAATGGTTCTCGTGTTCAGGTTGATGTGCTCTATCTTCACATGTGGTTTTGTACGCCTTGTATCAGACGCTCTGTGTATTATAATATAAGAAAGATTTTATAATGATAAAGTACATTTTATCATTATCACTTTGACAATATTGCCAGATCAAAAGAAATTCTGTATAATAAGTATAATAATGTAATGTATTTTCTGTTTCTAATGTAAAATACTGTTGTGCGTGTTCAGAAAATAATTTACACATAAAGGACTGTGTGCATACTAGGAACTACATTATAGCGTGAAATTCGAGTCTTTAAAGTTGCATATAGCTATGTGAAATAATGTATCTTCAGTAATATAGTAATTTACATACATTATACAAATATGTAAAAGGTTCTTAAAATATATAAAAAGTGTTTAGACATTTTTCAGTTTTTTATATATCTTTTAAATATTACCATTAGAAAATTTTTTTGTATTGGTATTCATGTAATTAGTATTTCTAATATCAATAAAATAAACATATCTCACGAGGTTGATTGCGTTTTACGTGAAAAAGTCGTTAATTAGAAATATTCAATTGAAAAAAAGGAACGATACCGTGCAGTGAAACGGAATTCCAATGCAGCCCAGGCGAGTGCATTCCGAAGACCTGGCTATGTGATCGCCAGATAGATTGCACCAACGGTGTGGACGAGAAGAACTGCCACAGTAAGTCGTAACACGTGCGCGGATAAATACTTTAGTATATAGGTGTTACCGGAAAGCAGCTCAGGAGGAAAACGGAAGATCAGCCGACAAAACTATGGATCATACGACAAGACACAACGAATTATTTGCAACAAGGCCCCTTGAGATTGTTTCCTCGTGCACGCGATTTGTCCTTTTGTTTATGATGTTACAAAATGCAGCTTTTCGATTTGTTAATGGCATCAATGGTATGCACATAAAAGTACGCAAAGAAAATAGTAAATATGTATATGTACACACACACACACACATATGCGTATATGTGTGTGTATATATATATATATTACATATATACACAGGGTGTCCCAGATTCTCTTCCACAATTTTTGTGGGAACATAGAATGGCTTGAGGTGAGCATAAAAATCCTACTGTTTTACGATATGCGCAATAAGTCGAGATATTAATTAAATATTAATTAAATATTAGTAACAATAACACGTACGGCATGGTATATGTGTTGTTGTATACTTGTACATTAAGTCAAATTGAAAAATAAGCTTTTTATCATTTTGCAAATAACCACGTAGATTTTTAGTTATTAATGAAAGAAAATGTTACATGACTGTGCGCGATAATGCATAAATCTTCTTTAATTAACATCTAAAAATGTATGTATTTATTTGCAAAATGATAAAGGACATTTTTGTTCAGTTTAACTTAATGTATAAGTACACAATGACAGATGACATTATTATAGCTCATCTACCATATCGTGTATGATCATTTACCAATCTTCTTTAATTAATATCTCGAGATTTATTGCAAATATCGTAAAACGACATAGGACTTTTATGTTCATCTCAATCCGTTCTATGTTCCTACAAAAATTGCAGAGGAGAGTTTGGAATACCCTATGTGTATGCGTGCGTGCGTGCGTGCGTGCGTCGTGTGTGCGTGTTTGTATGTGTGTGTGTGTGTGTGTGTGTGT
>NW_022639695.1:100432-109347 GCF_010583005.1 Odontomachus brunneus
CACACACACACACACACACACACACACACACACACACAGTGTTGTAACAGATACATGTTTTGAAGTAGCTAGATATAGATACAGATACAATAAGAAAAGTGTAGCTAGGTGAAGATATAGATACAAATTTCATGAATAACTAGATGTAGATACAGATACTTTGAGAATGTATGTAAATCTCTTTAGATATTTCAGATATTTCGATTGCAGAGCGTTCAGTAAGCTCTTACATTTCATTGGTACATATTTTTAGATCTAAAAGAATATGCCAATGGGATACAGGAGCTCACTGAGCGGTCAGTTAGCGGTTGTAGTACTGAATGCACTCAATGGGCGCGTTCAGCGGAAAAAGCGCTCAGTGAGCAATCAACGATTACTGGTTCTTATTGTTAGATCCCTAAATCTAGACCAATTACATTGACAAATTATTCAACTGTTGTGCAACTGTTGAGTTCGCTGAACACACCCAATAAAGCAACCATGGTGTAAGAATATAAGGGTTGCGTTCCGTTTCACACATTATACGCGTATTCCCTACAGTATACGTGATGTGAACTATAGATAAATGCGCGCATATACGTGAAACGGAACGCGGCCAAGGTGTTTTATTGCGTATCATGGAGGTGGGAGTAGAACTAATCAGAAAGTTACCACAAAATATACTATGTTAACGTTACGTCTGATGTGAGCCATTAAGTTTTTCGCATTTGTGGCAACTTTCTGATTGGTAGCTACTGCGCATCCACCAGAGTGCATCACTTTATATTCTTACACTATGGGAACAACTTTGTCTCTTGTGAAAAGTAACAATTATATATAAAATCACCAAAATTGCATTTTATTTCGTATTTGTATCTAAAATGACAAATTTAGATACATATACGAGATAAGATGTAACTAGATACAGATATAGATACACAAAAAGTATCTAGATGCGTTACAACACTGTACACACACAACAAGGGTGTTTGACGCAAGATATGTACAAAACCATGTGTGAAGTTCGAGCATGTCTTGAGCACGAGATTCTTCTTCTGGCATTTTGCAAACGACTACGTGAAATTTCGAGATATTAAGAAGTTTGGCGAATCAGAGTGCGCGACGTTGTGGGATGAGCTCTGTTAGCACGGGATCTAATTTAAAATGGCTAAAATGTGACTGTTTCTTAGCAATATGCGCACGACGTTTGCGATACGTGAGAAAACAATTATCTCCGCGCTGCTCATAACCATACCTCGCCTTCAATTACAGAGACATGCAAAAAGATAGCTTTTTTCAGAACCCAAGAAGCAGAGAGTACGTGATTTCGAAGGTTTTGATTGAAACCGAATCCGTCATCCAAATTTTTTCATCACGTCAGATTTCGGAAATGTCCTAACCTAAAAGTATTAAAATGGCTATTTTTTGACGTTTATAAATGTATACAACTTTGAAATGTTAATATAAATGGTTTATATGTTAATTTGGGCAATAGGTTCGAATTCTATACGAAAAAAATCTATAATGATAGTTTAATAAAGAAAAATAATAGTAATAATAATAATAATCGGATTTGATTTCAACATATGAGAATACTTCGTAATTACGTACTTCTTGGGTGAAATTTGCAAGCCTGTGTTATCAGCCGATATCCTTCTGTATTGAGAGACAATCGCATTTTAGCCAGATGAAATCTTGCGTTTATAGAGCACATCGCGCGCTCTGGTTTGTCAATCTTTTTTCATTAATATTTCGAAATTTTATGGTTTGTAAAATGGTTCTCGTGTTCAGGTTGATGTGCTCTATCTTCACATGTGGTTTTGTACGCCTTGTATCAGACGCTCTGTGTATTATAATATAAGAAAGATTTTATAATGATAAAGTACATTTTATCATTATCACTTTGACAATATTGCCAGATCAAAAGAAATTCTGTATAATAAGTATAATAATGTAATGTATTTTCTGTTTCTAATGTAAAATACTGTTGTGCGTGTTCAGAAAATAATTTACACATAAAGGACTGTGTGCATACTAGGAACTACATTATAGCGTGAAATTCGAGTCTTTAAAGTTGCATATAGCTATGTGAAATAATGTATCTTCAGTAATATAGTAATTTACATACATTATACAAATATGTAAAAGGTTCTTAAAATATATAAAAAGTGTTTAGACATTTTTCAGTTTTTTATATATCTTTTAAATATTACCATTAGAAAATTTTTTTGTATTGGTATTCATGTAATTAGTATTTCTAATATCAATAAAATAAACATATCTCACGAGGTTGATTGCGTTTTACGTGAAAAAGTCGTTAATTAGAAATATTCAATTGAAAAAAAGGAACGATACCGTGCAGTGAAACGGAATTCCAATGCAGCCCAGGCGAGTGCATTCCGAAGACCTGGCTATGTGATCGCCAGATAGATTGCACCAACGGTGTGGACGAGAAGAACTGCCACAGTAAGTCGTAACACGTGCGCGGATAAATACTTTAGTATATAGGTGTTACCGGAAAGCAGCTCAGGAGGAAAACGGAAGATCAGCCGACAAAACTATGGATCATACGACAAGACACAACGAATTATTTGCAACAAGGCCCCTTGAGATTGTTTCCTCGTGCACGCGATTTGTCCTTTTGTTTATGATGTTACAAAATGCAGCTTTTCGATTTGTTAATGGCATCAATGGTATGCACATAAAAGTACGCAAAGAAAATAGTAAATATGTATATGTACACACACACACACACATATGCGTATATGTGTGTGTATATATATATATATTACATATATACACAGGGTGTCCCAGATTCTCTTCCACAATTTTTGTGGGAACATAGAATGGCTTGAGGTGAGCATAAAAATCCTACTGTTTTACGATATGCGCAATAAGTCGAGATATTAATTAAATATTAATTAAATATTAGTAACAATAACACGTACGGCATGGTATATGTGTTGTTGTATACTTGTACATTAAGTCAAATTGAAAAATAAGCTTTTTATCATTTTGCAAATAACCACGTAGATTTTTAGTTATTAATGAAAGAAAATGTTACATGACTGTGCGCGATAATGCATAAATCTTCTTTAATTAACATCTAAAAATGTATGTATTTATTTGCAAAATGATAAAGGACATTTTTGTTCAGTTTAACTTAATGTATAAGTACACAATGACAGATGACATTATTATAGCTCATCTACCATATCGTGTATGATCATTTACCAATCTTCTTTAATTAATATCTCGAGATTTATTGCAAATATCGTAAAACGACATAGGACTTTTATGTTCATCTCAATCCGTTCTATGTTCCTACAAAAATTGCAGAGGAGAGTTTGGAATACCCTATGTGTATGCGTGCGTGCGTGCGTGCGTGCGTCGTGTGTGCGTGTTTGTATGTGTGTGTGTGTGTGTGTGTGTGTACTCGATATAATAATTTATAATTATTTAAATTAAGTGGGTAATCGATGAATTAGTAATGAGTATGACGTAAATTAACGTAATTTTATGAAGCGTGTTGTAAGCTTGATTCTATTTCTTTTACATTCACATATAGCGTCATGCATTCGTCATTACTCACTAGATCAAAAGTTATTTGAAATTTTTGACCGGACATATTTTTTTTGTAGATATGCATTCATCATAATTGTTGATTATTCGAGGAAACGGCAACAATGTTTCAGAGTAACTGTGACACTTTGACAGCTTGACATACAGTTTATGCCAGTAAGAATCCGCTTATGTGTTATGCATAATTATCAGGAAAGTAATATAATTCTCTGAAAATACGTATTGGTAGATTAGGTGTTGGCGTATATAAACAACAGCTAAGATATTCAGAAATCTTTAAGCTGTAAGAAGAAAAATAGTAATATGAGGAGAAAAAAAGTGTAGTGGAGGATCAAAACGAGTAAAAAAATATTTTTTCTCAAGATCATTTTTTGAGATTTCAAGCTCATCAAACTTTTGATAAAATCGATAAATTTTGATAATCTGAAATTTTTGATAAAATCGATATTTGTATTTAAAAAGAAAAAACTAAGTTCTTTAAATATAAATTATTTAAATATAAATAAATAAATCTACAAAGTTTTAAATTGATATATCGAGTAGTTAAAACAGAAATTTCCGAAACTTGTTTTATTTTTTGGAATTCGTCATATTAGAAATATTCTTTAATGGGGGGAGAGGAGTCATTTTAACATTTAATAAAATAAATTTTGTATTTCTTCCCTCTCCTGCTCCTAAATTACATGAACGAAATTGAAAATGACTGCAGAATTAGGATCTATTTATAAGTTTTTTTACAGTTTTTTAAAGGACAGTTCTAGAATTGCTCTATCATATTAGGATTTTGAGATCTTTGAGATTAGAGGTGTCAAAATAATGTTTTTGGCAAAGTTCGTTTACTTATTGTAACGACCTTTAATTTTTTTTCAAAATTCTGATGACAGCATAAAAAAATATGAATCTTTTCCTACAAAATGCAATTTAGAGAGTTCCGATATGATTTTTTTCGCCAATATATTGCAAATTGCAATATATTATTAATAATTATATTTTCTTTTCGTAATTTTAATCAGATATTCATAACTATTGCGGCTTATAATTGTCCGATAATTACATTTTGTATGATAATCTCAACACTTGAGTTTACTGTCACGAGTAATAAACGGAACACAAAATTACCAAACTAAGGAACTTCTTCTTATATATGACTCGGAATTCTTATTCCATTAGCCATTCACACTAAGGAACGTTTAATAGAACTTAAAGAAAACATATGAATGTACACGTAGTAGAAGAAAAAATTTAAAGTAAAATAGATTGCCGATTCTCGACATGTCCGCTTCAATTGTTGACAATTGTTGTCTCAGAGGTCAATCTTGTTATGTCTAATCTTACTATATTAATTTTCCTCTTATTTTAAGAGTATGGTACAATCAATATAAATTGATCCGTTTCAATATGACGCAGATGCAGATATAATAATATGTCGATATAATGATACATTGTTGCTGCTTTGTTAAGTAATTAATAGTCATAATGAACGCATGTTTAGAAATATATGCGTTTACTCGAAAATTTCTAGTAATTTTCGATTTAATGAATGTAAAATATATATTTGTTTGCTGAACGATTTGAACTTTTTTGCATGTTTCAAGACGCACTTGGCGTTCAATGAAAAAGAACCTATTTTATGAGAAATATTTAAAAATAAATTCTTCCATTGTATATCGGCAGCGTTTCCAAGCGCGTCGATAAAAATATATTTAAACCTTTCTGTTAGCGGATTGTATTTATGCTTGCAAAAGTTCGTATAATGTTAAAGCTGTTTTTGTTTATTAATGACAATGAAATGATATAATATCTTATTTAATATCTTATATCCCGCCGCCATCTAGTACGCTCTCCTCCTTCTATCCCATGGCGCATTGCGTCCAAGTACCCGGGGGCTACCAAAAAATTGGTGTCGACCCCGGCTTATTTGTATTATTTGCACCGGATGAGGAGAGGCAACGGTGGAGACGGGCATACATGGACAGTACGTCTTAAAGGATAGCAACTTTTAACTTTGAGACTGACAGTTATACCATTTGGTACAGTAACATTGTTTCTCTCTGTAGTTGCCGTGCGCTCGGGATCGCGCCAGAGATGTCGCTTCCGAACGGCATCTCTGAGCGTTATCTAGGGAGAGGAGAGTGTCGTAAGCGTGAAGCGTCAGGTAGTTCAGTGGTTTAGAGCAGTCGCCCGGCAAGCGAAAGACCCAGGTTCGAGTCCCGGCCTAGCAAAACTGCGCTCTCGATATTTTTCTGTCTCTGGAACGAAAAGATACGCAGATCTCGAACGTATAACGTCCCGCCGCCACCTAGTACGCTCTCCTTTTATGGCGGGACGTTGTTATCAATAATTTTTTGCCATCTCTTGGATAGTCTGATCTCGCACCGATAAAATGACTTATCTTTTAAAGCAATTCATTCATTGACTTATTTTCGCACTTTCTCAGTATCTCGAAATTGTGTATCAGATAGAACGTGCTACATTGATCTGAATAGATGAAAATTAGATGAGGTGATATCTGGAGACTTGAAGAACTTGGTGCGACAGGTTTTCTTAATCTAACTTGAGCAACATTTCTTTAGTCGCAACAGCAGCGTGCGATCTGACGTCATCGTGAAACAGTATGACTTTGAGTCGATTTGAGGACATTTTTTCTTTATAGCTTGATTCAAATATCATAATTGCTGACTGTAGTGATCTCCTGTAACTGTTTGCTTCGGTGGTAATAGCATATAGTAAATCACTCCTTAGTTTCATCTGATATACAGGAAAATATTATGATTGTGGATGTTACGTTTTATTGTGGATTTCGATAATTGACCGAAATCAAATGACTGCGTTTAAAATTGTTAAAATAGATTCATTTTTTATTATCCGTAACTATTCGTCATAAAAAAACTTTTTTGTTTGTGCTTGATAAGCAATGAAAGATAAATTTGCAACATCATCGATTATCGCGTTTGTAAAGAATTCATGGGGAAGCCATTTTCTTTACTTTTGGATTTTTCCCATTATTTTCAAATGGTAAAATAAACTTTATTTGGTCCCATTTTCAATCGCCTTTTATTCGGAATTATGAATTTGTCAACTATCAATTCTGATTGAATATAGATAATATTTAAAAATTAATAAAAAATTTGATGGAAAACAATTACTAAATCGTTATCACCATTTATTTGTACCTTACGAATTTTTGCAAGCATCTAATATTATGTGTACAAATGAATAATTCGAATTTTTCAGTTAAATTCAAGGTTTATTAAAAAAAAAAAGAAGTAAAACAAATTTTTCAATCAAAGTATTCGCTGTTGCTTTTTATAACTTTAAGGGACCTGAAGGGTCAGATTGCCTGAAAATCGTGCTTGTTCTTTGACAATTTTTATGACACAACTGAATGAATATGCAAAAGTGTTATTTTGACGTGTATTTATACAACATATAAAGAGAAGAAAAATATAATTTTGATGATCAAATATTGATCGTATGAACCATTATAATAGAAATTGAGTAAAAGTTAACAAAATTGCAAATATCTTAATGGAATATTATTAAATTTTCAGTTCTTTTATAGTAAAAAAATTAATATTTCAAAATTAAGTATTTTCACGAGTTTGTCAGTGGTTTACACGATAACGACAAGCTTACGGAAATTTTTCATCTAAAATTCAGCTTAATTGAACTATCGAGAGTCAAGATATTACTAAAAAATGACAACCTCGAAAAAAAACGAAATATATTTTAACTGCATGTACCATACACTCATATTGAATATTTGATCATCAAAATTATATTTTTTTTCTCTTTATATGTTATATAAATACACGACAAAATAACATAACTTTTTGCATATTCATTCAGTTTGACATAAAAAATTGTGAAAGAACAAACACTATTTTCAGGCAATCTGACTCTTCAGTCATTTTAAGTCATCTTTCGGGCAGCTTATGGATTTTATTTTGGAAAAATGCTGTATCTTTGGATATGATGAAGTTGTCAAGCCATTTTCGGTTCCACTAATTGGAAGTGCGTATCAGACAAGGCGTGTTGCATCGACCGGAACAACTGGTAACTGAAAAGACTTGTGTCTTGTAAATACTCCGAGTGCTGAAAGACGTCACCATTAAAATTTATTATAGTGTCTTCTGCCTTAGAATCAATATGTAGCTTAGTGTTGTTACACAGAACGTTCTCCATTGCCAGTATACAGACATTTTTGTTCGAATTTCTGGTTCAAACGAATTAATTGATGTTGACAATAATTCACGGTAATTGTTTTACCTGCTTCTAACAGCTCACAATCACATCCTTGATATCTCACTAAATATAGAGCAGAATATTCTTTCCGAAATGTTTGGACTTTCTGAACGATATTGATGGTTCGTCGAAATTTATCCATGACTTTTTGCGTTTCATATTGTTATAGAATATCTAATGTCTATCGCTTGTAACGATTTTCCACAAGAAAGATTTTCTACACTGCTTATTGAGCAGAGAATGATATGTTACTCGTTGATTTTTGTTGGTTTTAGTGAGTTCATGCAGAATCCATTTTCTTTTTTTTGGATCTTTCTCTCATGTAAACATTTGCAAATGGTTTGCTGCGTTATTCCCAACTGCTCTGCAAGCTCTTTTTGCGTTTGTGCCGAATTCTTAGCGAGCAGTTGCTCTAAATTATCGTTGTTGTACCTTCGAGGACCTTCAGGGCGTTGTTCAGATTGAAATCATTGTTGCTTTTAAACCTCTTAAATAAAAATACGCATACGTCGTACGTATAAAACATCTTTAACGAAAAATGAACAAATTGATTGGCGCGTTTCCTGATGGAAAAACTTTGCGGAAAATATAATGAAATTTGCTGAAAACTTAATAAAATATGCTGAAATTTTGCTGAAAAACCAATTGATCTATCAACTAATCCACCTTTATTATGATTTCTGCAATATTCATGAAAATCAGCGAAATTTTAGTCAATTTCAGTAAGTTTCAATAAAATTCGGTAGAAAATCATTAAAATTTAAAATAAAAGAATATTATTCAACATGTTTATCATTGTTATGTTAGCACTGTTTCATATAGGTGTGTGGGAGATTAAAGGTTAAAATTTATATATATATATATATATATATATAAATTTTATATATATATATATATATATATATATATAAATTTTATATATACAGGGTGTCCGAAACCTTTCTTGACACAATTCGTAGAAAAGTAGAACGGATTAAACGGAACAGAAAAGTCAGATACTGTTTTGAGAAATTCGCAATAGTTTTCGAATAATTAATTATTTTGTCTGAGCAAATAAGTGCTCGGGCCGGCGCGCGACCGTGATACACGCGAATCGCGGCTCGCTGCGT
>NW_022639695.1:109362-115137 GCF_010583005.1 Odontomachus brunneus
CGGCTCGCTGTGTACCTCTGCCCATAGCTACGTTATGTCTCGTAACTATGGTAACTATGGCTACGAGACACAGCGTAGCTATGGGCGGAGAAACGCAGCGAGCCGCGATTCGCGTGCATCACGGTCGCCGACCAGAGCGTTTATTTACCCAGACAAAATAATAAATTACTCGAGAACTATTGCGAATTTCGCAAAATGGTATTTGATTTTTCTGTTCCGTTTAATCTATTCTATTTTCCTACGAAATTGTGTCAAGAAAGATTTCGGACACCCTATATATACAGGGTATCTCAAAACAATCTACGAAGCTCTAGTGAGAACGTAGAGCGGGTTAAAATAAATATAAAACTAGTATTCCGTTTTACGATATTCGTAATAATAACCGAGAAATTAGTTACGAAAGATTAAGAAAAAGCGTGTGTTGAATGGTAGAGGACGAGCCGCTCGAGTCACAGCGCACACCAGTAATATAATGCGTGGATGTCGCGTGTGGCGATTGGACGACAATGCATCACTGTCTATACCTTGTACCACTGTATTCCTACATTTGCCTCGGCGCGGTGCGGCAAGACGTAGGAGCGCAGCGCTATAAGGCAGTGGTGCGTTGTCTCCCAATCGCCATGCGCGATATCCACGCGCTATATTGGGCTGCGCTGTGACTCAAGCAGTCCGTTATCTACCATTCAGCACGTTTTTTTTTAATCTTTCGTAATTAATTTCTCGGTTATTATTACGAATATTGCAAAACAGTATAGGACTTTTATATTTATTTTAACCTGTTCTACGTTCTCACAAGAGCTTCGTAGATTGTTTTGAGACACGCTGTGTGTATATATATATTTTTTTATGTTTATGTGTAATGTGTTTCTATTACAATAAATATGGATATTTTCACTAAAATAATTATGGTATTTGTTTAAATTTGTAATTATTTTTTTAAAGACACATATCTAATTAAAAAGACTGTCTCTAAATAATATGAAATTTCATATTTCTTTTAATCTGCATGCAAATATTACATATGCTAATTAATGATTGTTGTAGATGCAATATTGTTCTAAATGCAATATTAGATGCAAATTAACAATCGTATGAATTTATGTTGAAACATAGTGAAGAAATCAGATTATATTTTAGTAAAGTTCGATATATTTCAGTAATTTTGATGGATATTTCAATGAAAGAATTTTCATATCTTAATATAAAGAAAAATAAAAAAACTAAATTTTAATTAATATCATCAATTATCAGTAAAATTCAGCACGATTTTGTTATCTATTCAAAACTTTTCCACCAAGTTTTTCATCAATAAAGTACATAAAGTATTTATTTACAATTCATTATATTATTATTATTATTTCATCAAGGGTCAGCGCAATTCAGCAAAATTTTGAAAATTATTGAGAAATGTTTTCACGAATTTTTTTCATCAATTTTTCAGCAAAGTTTCAATACAATTTACTCAGTTTTAAAATTAAGTAGTTATTAAAATTTAGTAGATTTAATAATATTAAATATTTCAAAATGTTTTTATTACTTTTCATCAATATTCGTTTAAAATTTATTATTTTATTACACTTTTCATAATAATTCATAAAAAAAATCATGATTTATCATAAAATATTTTCAGCAACTTTTTAATAATTTTTATTTCTTTTTTTTTTGACGATTTTATTGTATTTTCAGCTAATTTTTTCCATCAGGGTTTCTACAGCATTTTTCTTTGTTGGAATTTGTAAAAAATACAATGTCGCGGATACGCACTTTATCTATTGCTGTTTTTGATGCTGTTTTTGAACTGAATACTTTTTAAGGTTATGTTGAGCCTTTCGTCAAATTACCCAGATAGAAAAATGTGTTTATTCTGAACTCATATTATACTTATATATCTTCAAAATATGAGGACAAGAATACACACCGATGCGGGCTCATATGTGGCTCAGATATAGTTCATGTCATGATGTCACAAAAATATCTCATTTAATAATAATAATCAACATCATGTCAAGAACTTGCAACATAATTTGTACATCATTTGTGTGCATCTCGTACTCATGTCATGAAATCACGTAATGATCTTTAAAAAAGTATCAAATTGAAGTCATAGTATAGCCATATTGTGATAAAGCATGATCATTACACATTTTTATCTGGGTAAATGTCATTTTGAATAGCTATATATCATTATAACATAACCACAAAAGAGTGAGGAAATTAATTGACTTTAAAATGACTTTAATGAAATTTTTTAACTGCTCAAAAATTTTGGGTTATTTATTTGTACACCTAATACAATTATGTTCGATATATTATTCATTATTTTTTGTAAGAGTTTCTGAACGCATCTTGTCTATAGTGAGAGATTTTATCCATTAGAAAACAAATTCTGCCATTGAATAAGACGATCTATTCCAAAACATACAAGAAAGTGGACAATCTATTTGACTACGATTGTGCATGACACTGTATGTACACTTGGTTTCAATACTTAGTTTGGATACTTCTTTTTTTTATGCAGTTTGAAACATAGGTCATATGTAATGGGAAAATTTTTGGTTTTGAATAATTTTCGGAAAATTAGCATTTTTTTTCATTGTGTGCATTGCCTACGTTTTGAATTGCATAAAAAAAAGTATTCAAACTGTATTGAAACTAGGTATATTTTAATTACTAATTACTAATTAATATAATTTGCAGTGTTTTTAAAGAGCAATGCTCTTTTGTGCATGTTACTTTTATAATTTTTCTTTAAATGATATTTTTTCGGTGTGCGGTGAGCTTTCAAGAATTATATATATTAATTGCACGTGTGCAGTTACGAACACGCAATTCTGACAAGACATTTCCCCTGGTACACATCAATTTGGGAGAGAGAGGGAGTAATAATTTTTATAGAATTGTATGCAAAGGTCTAATAAAAATTTTATTAACTTTACAATGAACAAATTTTTTTAAGGGAAAGCAATTTAATATTTGATCTATTTGCTTTTCTTTTTAAGAAATTATTTCTTTAAATTTAATTTTGATATTAGAATAAGTATTGTTTAAAACTCAATTCTCAATTTGTTTGATAAAGGAAATGCTATTTTTATACACATTAAATTTATCTATATAAGACATTCGATACAAGGATTCAATATACCTTTCGAAGTTTATCACTCCGATAATTCAAATAACAACGACAAATGTCTATTTTATGGGGCCCGTGCCGTTGTACAAGTGCATCATGTATTTTTTGAGTGCTAAAAACTAGTCCAATGCAATTGTCATCTTATAGGAACCAAGACCTGCACGCCGGAACAATTCACGTGTCATTCGGGAAATGGCGAGTGCGTGGCATTAACATGGATGTGTGATGACAACCCGGACTGTTCGGACGGTTCGGACGAGGCTGAGTGCAGTAAGCTTCTGCACTTGGGTTATTTTATTCATATGCTTGCATTTTATTTCCTCTTCTTTTGATATATGCAACTCGCACGTCTAAGCTAAGTTACCAGTACTACTAAACAATTATCTCTCTTAATTTTACTGTTAATTTTTGTTTTTTACTAATTCAGTAGATGGGATGCTTGACATACGAACATATAAGGGTATATGTATTATAAGACTGTACGAAATGATACTTTGTTCTGAATCCGGTTTGTGAACTCAGCTCAAGTAATCGTTACATCGGAACAACTTCAAAATCTATGCGTGAATCAGTTCAAATAATTATTTGAGTTGTATGAAATAGTACTTTGTTCACTTATAATTACATTCTGTGTTATATATGTTATATATGATTGTGTTAAACATATATGTCTTAAACATGTTAATATATATCTGTGATAATCTTATAAATGTTAATCATAAACTTATAGAATAGAATATGCACTTTTATGAGACGACTGATCACAAGATTAAAGAACTAAAATATGTTAAATAATATACTTTCTTTGATACACAGCACTCTAGGAGGAGCTAATGTAGGAAGAACAAAAGAGAGGATGAAATATATTAAAAAAAAGGAAGACACATTGATTGCTTATAATTGACGTGTGATTGCTTCTCTTCCTTCATTTTCCCCGTCCAATCAATTAGAACAGAAAAGTATTTTATTCTTTATTACTCTCTTACTAATGCTGATTTCGTCTCTCCTATAGATAGGGTTGCAACAATTTCATAAGATATCAATAACGATAAAAAAAAAATCGATATTTCTATCGAAAATATTTAATGAAACAAAATTTTCTAATTTATATAATTTTTATTGATTTGTTCGTATTGTTTGCATTTTTCGCAATCAATTCCTTCGCTTTTACTTCTTTAGCATTCAAATATGCGTCCGTTTTGTTTTAAGTACGAAAGGTGCGAAGAAAGTAACACGGACAAATTTAGGATTCAAATTGAGTAACTAGGATTTCAACTAATCCATAACATTAGTTACTTCTGCTTACGATCAGAATTACCGTCAGTTCTATCTTATTTTAGAGTATATAAATTTAAAGTACTATTTTAATAGGTTCTTTAATCCAAATTTATGTCTTATGTTACAGTTACTTTAATTTATTTGAAAATCCCTAATGCCCGATTTTACTAGCGCTGATTAAATCTTAAGTTTAACTAGAGTTAAAACTCATTGAACGTTTAATCAACGTTGGTGAAATCGATTATTAGGATTTTTTTAAATGAATTAGCGTAAAATGTCTAAACGTAAATTGTAAATTGAACTGAAGAATCAATTAGGATATTACTTTAAGTTTATGTAGAAGATAGAAGATAGAATTGATGGTAAAGGAAAGTGTAACCTTTATAGGGGGTTCCACGACCGCTCGGAGATCGTTTTATATAAGGTGTAGTAAAAAGAAATCCATTATTTTTCCAATAGATGGCTTTAGTAATGTGTATCTCGCGTTGTATAAGTGCGATCGGTTTACGCTAGATGGCGTTAGAAAGATAAGATTTTGTATTAAAAAAACTTCTCAGACAGTTTTGTGATTGTTTGACTCAGTATTGTTTGAGCGCGCGTCAAAGATGGACACCAGCAAAGAGAAAATACGCCATATTTTACAGTTTTTCTTCGATAAAGGCGAAAACGCAAGCCAGGCGGCTGAAAATGTGAATAGTGTTTATGGTCCTGATACTGTAACAGCCAATCACGCGCAATTTTGGTTTCGTCGATTCCGTTCCGGTAATTTTGATGTCAAAGATGCACCACGCTCTGGAAGGCCAATTGTCGAAAATGTCGATAAAATAATGGAAATCGTCGAGTCCGACCGTCATGTAAGCACTGTTTCGATTGCCCAGGAGCTAAACATTGCACAAAAAACCGTTTGGAACCACTTGAATAAGGCTGGATACAAAAAGAAGCTCGATGTATGGGTGCCACACGAGTTAACGCAAAAAAACCTCATGGACCGAATTTCCATCTGCGAATCGCTGCTGAATCGCAACAAAATCTACCCATTTCTGCAGCGGATGGTGACTGGTGATGAAAAGTGGGTCACTTACGACAACGTCAAGCGAAAACGGTCGTGGTCGAAACGCGGTGAGCCGGCGCAAACGGTGGCCAAGCCAGGATTGACGGTCAGGAAGGCTTTGCTGTGTGTTTGGTGGGATTGGCAGGGAATCATCCACTATGAGCTGCTCCCCTACGACCAAACTCTTAATTCGAGCTGTACTGTCAACAATTGAACCGCCTGAAGGAATCAATCGCCCAGAAGCGGCCAGCTTTGGCCAATAGGAGAAGAATTGTGTTCCATCAGGACAACGCCAGGCCACACACATCGATAGTGA
>NW_022639695.1:115377-117244 GCF_010583005.1 Odontomachus brunneus
ATATATATATATATATATATATATATATATATATATCCGCGTACGTGCAAGAATATATATATACAGGGTGTCTTAAAAATGTGGGAACTCCTGAATATCTTTTTATAGTGAGGTTTTTCGATAAAACTTTTAAAACACGCGCGCGCGTGTTAATAAACATACATACAGATCTTTTTATTTAGTTTTACTCTCAAAGTCACTATCTGCCGCACGGTGTGGTTCACGATATTCATATATCGAATCGTAACACGGCCGCTTTAATGTTATAGTAAAAAATATCTAAATATAATCTAATTAACGTTTTACGATGCAATATTACTCGTATTTAATTTATCTTTGAATTTTTAAATTATTGAAGTATAATTGGCAGCGATTCTATAACGACGTAAATAGCATTTTTTTCTACTTTATATGTATATACCTTTTTTCCTTAAGTCTGACGTTATTATACGTTAATAATGATTTTTGGTTTCTACGAAAAAAAAATACATAAGAAAATGTAAATATAAAACGATCCCCGAGCGGTTGTGAAACCTTCCTGTAAAGATTATACGCTTCTTTAATCGTAAGCAGAATTAATTAATATTGGATTGATTGAAATCCTAGTTATTCAGTTTGAATCCTGAATAAATGAGATAAATAGCAAATCACAACATATCGTTGAAATTGATATCGATATAACTATACAGGGTGTCCGAAACCTTTCTTGACACAATTTGTTAGAAAATAGAACATTGAAGTAGAATATTGATAAATGATCGGTATTGATATTTTGACGATATATCGATATTTCGATATTATCGAATTATTGTATCCTTACCTGTAGCAACTCGAAGTTTATTCTATGTCTATAATGTCAACTGTACCATTTTTCATGACCAAAATAGTTACTGGAACCGATTCATGCATCGATTTCGAAATCGGTCGTTTTGATATAATGATTATTTGAATCGAATTCAAAAACGAAGTTCAAAACTGAGTGTTATTTCGTACTATTTTTCCTAATGTACTATAACCAAAAAGTTGGCGTACATATTGCCATTTTTAATTTTGTTATTTTCTAATTTCAATAAGATATATTATTAATTTACGTCGTATCTATTGAAATTTATTAGTCACTGATTAATGTTACACTTAAATTGGTGATAGAATACCAGTAGTAGATTTCGATTAGTGGATATCTTCATCATTGGAATGAAGAAGCTTGTAACAATTGGTATCGATTTGTGGCAATAAAAAACAAAATGTGAAAATAATTGTCTTCGATTAAAGTTGCATTTTAAATGTACAGTTTTCAAATAAATTGCATGGATTGTGTAACTTTTGCCTACACGCTTTATAAACTGGTTGCAAAAAATTACGTTATTTTCGATGATTTTAATAGCAATGATTACCATATTCAGTTTTTCATTAAATTTTTTCCCAGTGCGTTAATTCTTGCTGACTCTTTTTTCCTCGCTAGTTTGCCGGTGGATAGTGTTAAGATTTATAAGAATTGATGGTGTATAGAAATATTAAGTAATATAAAAAATTTTAATTCGTTGAAAATTTGATTCTTATTTTTGGGTATACAAAAATGGAAAATCATTATATATCTCTCTTTGAAATATGCTTCTATATTTTTTATTTTTATCTTAGTAAATTTTTTATTAATTATTAAATTGATAAAAAAGAATACTTATAAAGTAATTTAGTTGAAAATATATATTACCCACGATTCAATTGTGTGCTATATGTTCATAATTAATTCTATTTTTAATTTTCCTTATTTTACTTCTTAACTTTTTGCAATAATCATAAGTAGTAATATATATATATATATATATATATATATATATATATATATATATATATATATATATATATA
>NW_022639695.1:117875-131603 GCF_010583005.1 Odontomachus brunneus
TATATATATATATATATATATATATGTATATATATCATATTATGTATGTTACATATACTGTTTCTTTTCCAATAAGGGAAATTTTTGTTTTTCGAGTAATTTCAAAACTTGGGATTGCAATGTGATTGATTATTTTTTATTTGTTAAACCATGTCGCAGTATGTGTCTATTGTTGATTAAAAAAGTATTTATAAGGTAATTATCTTACTTAAAATTATAAGTTACAGGTGGAAATCTTTTTTTTTTTATTGAATTCGTTTCTGTGAAAATATAAATACCTACACAACATGCATGTCTAAAAGACGTCTTTAAGATGTTACTAAAAAACGTCTTTAAAATGTCATATATAATACGTCTTAATTCTAACATCTTAAAGATGTCTTTCTTAATAGTCTTTGAGACATTTAATTTCTAACGTCTTTTAGACGTCTTATTTCAGACGTCTGTAAGACTTTTTCAAAAGTCGTTTCAAAGATGTCTTATTTTAGACATCTTTATGACATCTATTAAGTGATATTTTTAAGATGTATAATTGTCTACATTACTAACTATGAGATTCATACACGCCGTTGCTATGACAAACGATTTTTTGCGAGCATCGTGTACGTGAAATGTTATATGTCAAATAAAGAAGTTATTAAAATGTGAACTGTTTTATAATTTGGTCAGTTTGTTTTTAAGTTGCAGTGCCGACTAAAAATTTCCTTTCTTCCATACAGGTAGTTCTTGGAAATAATAGACTGGATTTGCTCATTCATTCTGCTCAGGATTAAAATTAGGATCAATGACAGCTAGCCAATGTTGATGGTATCCGACATCGTATTTAAATTTTAAATCATGTATTACCTATAATATTACTATTAGGCAGTATATGTTTTAAAATTTAAAGTATGATGTATAAATATTATCATTATCTAGCTATTACCAATACCTAACCCTGAGCAGAATGTATGAGCGAATATCATAATTTTCAACCGATTGCAGCAAATAAATAAAAATAAATAAAATTTCTCCTTTCTATGTGTATATTATTATATTTACACATATATAGGGTGTCCCAAACTCTCCTTCTCACATTAAGTGGGAATGTAGAATGGGTTGAGGTGAACATAAAAGTCTCATACCGTTTTGTGATTTTCGCAATATTAACCGAGAAATTAATCGTAAAAATTAAAGAGAAACGCACGCTGAATGATTGAGGGAGGAGCGCTTGCGACCTAATAATATAGCAGACAGATGTCAGCGCGCGTCTTATATCGCTCTGATTGATTCTACGGTCTGATTCTTGTCGCACCGCACCGAGGCGAAATGTAGAAGTGCAGCGATATAAGTATAAGCAATGGTGCGTTGTTTTTCCAATCACCGTGCGCTGACATCCGTGCGCTATATTAATTAGGCTGCGAGCGCTCCACCGTCAACCATTCAGCGTGTGTTTTTCCTTAATCTTTTACAATTAATTTCTCGGTTATTATTGCGAATATCGCAAAACGGACTCTGGGATTTTTATGTTCACCTCAACCTGTTCTACATTCTCACTTAATGTAAGAAGGTGAGTTTTGGACACCCTGTATATGTGTTTATAATTAAAGTCTATGATAGCATATATATGAATAGATCTAAAAGTAGTCTTAAACAAGATGTTTTTATGACGTCTTAAAACAATGTCCTTAAGACGTCTTTTAGATGTTTTAAAACAATGTCTCAAAAACATCTTAAAACAATATCTATATGACGTCTTAAATCGACGCATAAGACGTATTAAAGACGTCATAATGTTGTGTGGGTAATCTGTAGTGTGATTGGTAATATTATAACAGAAGAAATGTTTTTTTATGTAGATTTTATTTACTAAATTAATGTGTTTCTTTCTGTTTGAATAATAGTTATATTACAGTTGTATGTATGTGCATTATACATGCGTGCATGTGTTCTTATTATTAAGACATAGGTTTTTATATTTGTCTAAGTTATATGTTAATATATGTAGAAGTTAAAGTATTATAAGAAAATATTTATAATCTACACGCTTTATATAGGAACTTCTATCTTAATTTGAACGATTGAAGTCGTAAATTAAGCGATGTATATAAAATATTTCTAATAAAAGTTGTAATATTTTGAGGGTTAGGCATAATATAGAAATCTAATAAGGTAATTTTAAATATATGGCAATTCGTTTTTTTTTAATTTAATTTTTTTAAATGGCAACTCTTATTTTTGTTTTTACTGTCGTAAAGATTAGGAGAAATATCTTCCAAAATGTAATATATGATATTTTTCATAAAATTATCACAAATTATACCGATGATATAAAAAATACTAAAGTTACTGAAAATGTACTATGAAAAGATTACACAGTCAAATTACATTCGTGTGTGTACATGTTTGTTTATTATATATTCAAACCAATCGTTCAAAATTTCTCATATCTTATTCAGTTTAATATTATATCCTTTGCTGTAAATAAAAAATGAAAGATGTTACTGAAATATGTATTCTGATACATAAATCTTTTTTTAATATTCAATTTTTGCTTGAAATTTATTAAGAAACAGAAACAGAAGGAGATTAAGAAATAGATAAAGTATTTATCTTTGATATTTATGAAGCTTGATATATATTTGTAACATAACTGAAGTTAAAAAATATGTAATATATTTTATTAGCTGAGATGCAAATTTAGGAGATAAACTTATTCTTTAAAGTGTCATCTTTTTTGTAGTATGTCAGTACCTATGATGGAGATGTAAAAAAGTTTTTAGATAAATATTTTTTTATTCTATAAAATAGTTTCTGCTCTAACGAAAGAATCTTATGAACAATCAATAAAATAGCTTATTTTTTAGTCAATCTTAGTTCTTTATTAAAACTATTTTATTGTTGTTTTTATTTTTATTTTTAGTTTTTATTTATTAAAATTATTAATTAATAAAATTATTTAATAGAAAACAAGAAATTGCATTACATACATATATTAAATGTGTCATATTAAAATTGCACATGCATACATATATACAGTGGCGTAGATTGAAAAAAGTTTCGGGAGGGACTATACTTTTTGTTTTTGACGAGCAAAAAAAAGGTTATTTGAAAAAATTTTTCTTACATTTACAAGGGAAACACGAGGTGACTGTTTCGGGGATTTTGTTGCGTTTTTTATAAGCTGTTCTTGGGTGAAAAAAACGTGACCGGCCGTTTTAGCCAATGGGCCATAGTTTCGAAGAAATAGATTTTTAAAAATGACTCTAGTCGGCCGCGGCACACTTGATACGTTTGATCGTCACTATTGAACAATAGCAACGATAGCGCAGTAGGTAAGACGTTGGCTTCGTACGCAGTAGATTGCGTGTTCAAATCTTGTCTCGTGCATTCTTTTTTATTAAAAATATGTTCTTATCTGTAATTATTTATATTATAGATATACACGAAAAAAATTATTTATTTAATTATATTGATATATTTTTCTTATAAATAAAATTTAAAAAATTTTAAATAATTATTGTAATAATTTGAAAAATCTAGCAATAAAGAAATATTATTACCTTTATAAATTTCATTTTAACTTAATGTTATTAATTTTTATTACTTTTTGATTGTAATGAGTTTATAAATTTTTAAATTAGATAATTTGTTCTCTTATTTGTTGTCTTTTTTTCCTTATCAATCATGCAATGATAAACAAAGATTATGAAGCTTGTACGACATGTCACTCTTTAACGATTCTGTATTATTTGAGAAAATTACTAGAAAATTTTTCGTCATGTCGCTTGTGATCACTCACGTTTTTATTACATTTTTATTTGTGTCCATATGAATAACAACAACGACGATAATAATTATTCCATACATGAATATTTAATTATTTACTAATTTGTGAATTTATAAAATTTTATTAGATTCAAATAATAATAAAAATTAATAACATTGAATTAAAATGAAATTTATAAAAATAATAATATTTCTTTATTCAGATTTTTTAAATTATTATAATAATTATTTAAAAATTTTTTAATTTTATTCACAAGAAATAATATATCAATATAATTAAATAATCTTTTTCGTGTATATCTACAATAATATAAATAATTACAGATAAGAACAAATTTTTAATTAAAAAAAAATGCACAAGACGAGATTTGAACACACAACCTATCGTGTATGAAGCCAACGTCTTACCTACTGCGCTACCGCTGCTACTGTTCAATAGTAACAATCGAATATATCAAATGTGCCGCGACCGTCTAGAATTATTTTTAAAAATCGATTTCTTTGAAACTATTGACTGAAACGGCCGGATACGTCTCGATTTTTTTTCGCCCAAGAATAGCCTGTAAAAAGCGCATCAAAATGCCCGGAGCAGTCACCTTGTGTTCCTCTTGTTAGTATAACCCAGAAAATTAATTTCAAGAGAGGGCTGCAGCCCCCCAGCCCTCTGGCTACGCTACTGCATACATATATACAGAAAAAATGTTTCAGGAGCCACGACTTTAATATGATAAGTTTTTAAGCTCGAATGGAAATGAAAATCCTAATATTCAAGAGATCTTCGTTGAGACTATAATAGTTTTTAAATAAGAAATAAAAATATATAGTAACATAAAGTAACATTTGCAACCGATTAAATAAATTTGTAAGATATTCCGTGAACTTCCCTTTTGCTCTAACAATCAATAATTTATTGTAAATTAATCTGAATAAAAATAAGCGAAGAAATACGTTAAGAAGATGAATTGTATATCACGTTAATTTACGACAAATTATTGATTGTTAGAGCAAAAGAGGAGTGCACGGAATATCTTATAAACTTGTTTAATCGATTACAAGTGTTACTTTATGGATATATATTTTTATTTTAACGTATTTTGCAAGAATTTTTAGCATGAACTTTCTCTCTTCTAACCTCATTAAAAAAGAGATAGACAATGCGAGGGGCCAGGAGCTTTAAAATCTAGCATTTTCTACTTTAAAACCATTAAAAATTTTTGAATTTTAGATTCGTAATCAACGACCTCAAAAATCCCTGAATACCGAGTTTTATTCAACTCAAGTAACTTATTGCATTTTGGTCTTCCATTTTGAATTTCTAAATTTGGAGTTCAGATTTGTGATCTAATTCGGGAGCTATTAATGCCTAATCAGCGACCTACAAAATTTTAAAATATTATTGGTAGTCAATATTGTATAATCCTAAACATATTTTTGACTTCACCCCTTATATGGGGGACTAGCTGTGTTGGGCCAAATAAATGTCATATGACGAATTTGCTGCGTAAGGGGTTAATGAAATTAAAAAAAGAGGGTGAAGGAGAAGAGGAAAACAATATAGTAATAACATAAAGAGAATAAAGAATATTATAAGGTATGAGATTTAGAAAAGAAAAGAATATAATAAGAGAATAAAGCCCTGAAGGAGTAACGATATATGTTAGGAAAAATATAAAGTTATAAAAAGAAATATAAGTTTATAAGAGTTTATAAAAAAATATAATAAACATTTCGGAAAATATAGAAGTTTTTGGAGTCAAAATCAAAACATCAGATAATAAGAATATAAACGTAATTACAATTTATAGGAAGCTGTATGAAATAGGTAAGTCCGATTGAACTAGATCAGGGCTCGGAACAGTTTGCCAATTTCGGCCGATTCTCAGGAGCTACGCCTTCTATCTTCCCCTTACCGCGCAGCGGGCCACGAAAGTAACGGTCGCAACTAGTCGCAGCTCTAAGCTTAGAGGTACGATCGTCACTTTCTTGACCCGCCGCGCAGCAAAAGAGAGATAGAAGGCGTAACTCCCGAGAATCGGCCGAAATTGGCAAACTGTTCCGAGACTTGAACTAGATTAATTAATTTTAAAGTGTATTAATCATAATAAGATGATATTTTTAACTGGGACTTTAACCACTATCGTCTATGAAGCTATCTAGAAACAGAGGAAAACGGAAAGAATTTACTGGACGAATTAGGAAATGGAGATTTATATATTATTAATATTTATACGCGCGCGCACGCGGGTTAGCACACGATAGAGTGGTATTAACCAAAGGAATTCTAATCTGAACCTGATAATCTGAACCGGATCTGAATTAATGAAAATTTTTCATAAGAACTAATTGCAATCAGTTGGACGACATCTAGGCTCCAGATCCTATTGAAATGATTCTAAATGAATCTATTGTAAAACAAGAAAAAATTAAGAAAATTGATGTTAATGAAGGAAATTGGGGAGTAATTTACGATGAAATTGACTGAAGGATTGAAAAACGCTGTAATAAGGGCTATTAGAGATTCAACTGAAAAGAAAGAAGGAAGAAAGTTGACGACAATAGTACGGAAAAATAATTTCCGAGCGAAAAGGATTCCCAGTGAATTTAATATCTCACTAATGCTGGAATGTTGAATGTGAACAAATAATAAAGTACAGAAAAGATAAACTTAAGGATTTTCTGAAAAAGAGTGATATAAAAAGTTTTATCGACGAAGTTTTAAAAAACTAAATTAATTGCAACTAAAACAATACTAAATAAAAAAAGAGGATATACAAGATTTCTTCTCGAACATTAATAAATTCATATACCTGAAGCATATGTAGAAATTAATGAACAAACGAAAGAATAGGGTGGAAAAAGTGGGTAACGAAGGATTCACAGCAAGAGATTAGTGAGAAAATTGAGAAAGTTAGTTTAATGTGGATAGAGGAAAAACCTACAGCAATATTGATAAGAAAGTAATAATGAATCTTGAGGAACTTATAATATGGAGGATATAGATAGAACAACTCTAAGAATTGAGAAGATAGAAGTTACTCCTGATAAACATAAAATTGAATATTTTGTATTAAAATTTCTCCCAACTAATTTTAAAATGAAAAATTTCTAGATGTTTTTAATTTTATTTTAAATAAAAATAAGATATTTCAAAATAAAGGAAGAATTATATTGTTTTTTTTATAAATAGATATGAAAAAGAGAAAGAGAAAATAAGGCCCATCGCTATTAACTTATGTCTTGGAAAGAATTTTATAAGGATTATTAATAATAGACTTATATGATGGGCAGAAAAATATGAGATAATATATCCTTCTTAGAATGGGGTTGGGAAAAATAAACTTTATATAAAAGATCTCGTGTAGATAATAATTTATTCAAAATGTGGCATTTCAACCAAAGGAAGTACAATAGCAGCTTTTTAGATATTGCGTTAATGATACGATAACGTCATTAGTTTAATACCCAGATAGCCAAACCTGCGCGAGCAGATTTTGCGCAGAGTCTGTCAACAGTGTCTGTAGACAGAATTGCACACAGAATCTGTTCTGATAACAGATTGTGCGCAGAGCCTGTCGACAGACTCTGACGACAGACTGACAACAGATTGCGCGCAGATTCTGTTTCCTAGATAGGCTATTTAATTCTAAGGTCATATGTACGCTATTAAATGGAGCAGTTCCACATACACACCATGTAAAACTCCGAGAGGAATCAAGATAATTATATTATGCAATAATTCTACACATATACACAATAAAAAACAATTTTTACTTTTTAAAATATTAGTTTACTTTATTATTACTTTTTAAAATTTACTTTTTAAAGTATTACACATTTCTTATAAAAGAACAACAATAATAGAGAAATAACGAGTACAAGTATAGAATAGTACAACTATTACTGGCCATTTAAAAGCGTATCTATGCTATGCCTGGTAAAAATTGTTCTCATAATTTTTCATACAATTTCTTATATTATTTTTTTAATGTCATTAAATTTGAACGATTTAGCCGTTATGCAATAAGTATTGAAGGCAGCAGCACCGAGTAAAATATTAGTCTCGTCATGTAAATAACTTTTACAGAATGTGATGGTTTATTTGATGAATATGATGAACTTTTGTGATGGTTTATTTAAAAATATATCATGCTTCGATTTTGATAAAATTTAATACAATCTGAACTGGACGATCGACCAAATTAATTCGCACATATAAAAGCACAGTATTTTATTAGCATGATGGAAAAATGTCACTATCTGCTATTTTATTGCAGTAATTTTCTATACAGTCCTTGGTAGAAAATTAATTTCGAATTATTGTGTCGGTCTTTCTTACATTATTTATACGCTAAACGGTTTCGTCTATATTTTGCGGTTTAAAAGGCGAACAAACTCTAAGATTTTTCTTTGTTAAACTTTAAGTGGACAATACAAAGTACTTTTTATTAAGTGAGGAATTGGCATAGCGTGTAAGGCGACGGATGATTATCCAAAAGATGTCTTTGGTTCAAGTTTGAATCTCATCAGAGAAAATCTTAAAAATTATGAAAAAATAATATAATAAAACTTTTTTTTTCATTGTATTTTACAAGTATTTATGAGTATTTATGAGAAAGTGCTCATTCTATAAGTAATTATGAAAAATTATGAGAAAATTTTCTACCAAAAATTTAATTGAAGAACCTACGAAACGACAGGATCTGCGCGCAATCTGCAGCCAATCTGATGTCAGAGTCTGTTAGCAGACCCTGTCAGCAATCTGACGGCAGATTAAGGACGCAGATGACTATGGATCTGTCGACAGATCCTGTTGCCAATCTAACGTCAGTCTGCGCACAGATTGCTTACTAGGTACATGTAAAAAAAAAATTGTAAAATATAAATGTCCCTCCATGGTAGATAAGTTCAAGAATTGATTAAATATAGGAAAAGAGAATTTGCAACTAATGACGGAGAAACAATAGTAAGAGAAGTCTATAAATATTTCTTTCAGAATGCAGTACTTTTAACCTACTATTATATACTCTAACGAAGTAATAAAAGATATATATAATGCGACTGAAGTTGTACAATTTGCTACGATATTGCAGATATCATATTGTGTAATAACCTAAAGATATTACAATATACAATTAGTGTGATGATTAGAATAAATAAATTCAGAATAGAAACAATTTTAAATACGTTATATAGAATTCTGTAATTATGGATAATAGTGACGACCTCATAAATTTCAATTACTTTGACATATGTTATCAAGGTCATGATTCTGAGTAACGTCTCACTGAGCAAAAAGTTATCAAAAACATCTTTAAAAGATATCTGAATCTGGAATCTGATAACATGAAGAGGCTTCGAAAAGCTTCGAAAAGAGGCTTCGAAACGATAACAAAATGTTATCTAATGCGCCGTTTTTTGAGGACAGAAAAGTATCACAGCAAAATGTCAAAATGATTTCTCAAAAAGAGACATCTTTAAGATATCTCAGATATGTCAACATATTAAAATTTCATTTATGATATCAAATAATTCCTCAAAATAGTGGTAATTATGAAGCAGAGGGGTCCTCACTGATTTGCATGAAACTTCGTGTATTTTGATGCGTAGAACACGATTCTGCAAGAAAAAGTATCGCTCTCAAGCGGATTAAAAGTTATGAATTGTCGACAATGCGTTGACAGATTTTCTAACCCCACATCGCATCGTCGACAAAATAGATTTCCTAACCCACAACACAAGTGTTATTTTTCAATATTTCATAACTTTTAATCCGCTTGAGAGCGACACTTCTTTTTTGCAAGTTTGTGTTCTACGCATCAAAATACGAACTGATGAAGTTTCATGCAAATCGGTGAAGAGGCACGAATACTAACGTATGGATGGCGCGGACACAAGAATGTTGAGTCAAGCAACCTGTACTAAAATGCATTTAGATTACACTTTTCGTTGTATCTGCACTTACCAAATTTTGTCTCATATATATAATATTTGTTCACCAAACAATTTTTTAAGTCTTTCTTGCATTATTACAAGGATGTTACAGAACCCAATTTGGTAATTAGGCTTTTAGAAATTTATAATAAATTAATATATGGTCTCCTGCTGCCCAGCGCACTGGATGTTTATTCAAATAATTTGTTCAATATTTATTTCGATCTTTCCTTAACACAATTTACATGATATTTTTAAGAAATTTCTCAAACAGGAGAACTTCATGAGCCCTCTTAGTAGAGCCCTCTTTGGAACATGATGATTATTCGATATCATTATTTCCGAGATATCAAAATGTGTTCCTAAAAATGTTATCTTTTAGTTTTCATCCTGACAATATTAAATTGATATCATTTGACATGATATTACAAAGAGAACATTTTCAAGAAATCTCTCAAACGGGATAACTTCAAGAGCTCTTTCAATAGATGTCTCGAAATATGATGATTATTAGATATCATTTAGACATCATTTCCGAGATATCAAAATGCGTTCTTAAAAAAGTTATCTTTGAGTTCCCATTCTGACAAGCGTATTGACTGGGGTGCAAAAGGTTTTAACTATCGCTTGTTATTTGTTAAAAAATTATTGACAAAAAACTTTTATAAACGGAACGTAATTGTAGTATATAGTATACATTGAAATATGGTAAATAGTACACGTATATGCGTATGTTACGTTCAGTTGCATACGCACGCGTATACACACACACACACACACACACTACTCGCCCGCCCGCGCGCCCGCCCGGGCGGGCTCGCGGTATATGCGTGTGTTTCTATTATATTTGAAGTTTTATAAATACATACTTTTTCTCACACACTTGTGAGAAATTCTCACTGTTTAGCTTAAGTACAACAGACTTGGCTCCCCCTCGTCAAATATAATAGGAATACACGCACACACCGCGAGCGCGTGGGCGAACAGTGTGTGTAAGTGTGTGTGTGTGTACGTACTTAAAAAACTTTAAATTTTTACACAAATCGAGATTTTAGCTTGTTGTTTTCTGAAAAATTAATAATTAATACATTTTAGAATATAATGTAAACATAATAATAACAATACTATTCATATATTAGATACATATTCGCCATAATATTGAAAAAAGCATTGATACGTTTGTTATAATTATAACGCCGACGAAAAAAAAATTCAGCTAAATATCCCCTCGTTTACACCGCAGTTACTATGTACCACAATTACGTTCCGTTTATAAAAATTTTTTGTCAATAACTTTTTAACACATTGCTAGCCCGCCCGGACGGACGGGCGAGCGCGCGGGTGGGCGAGCAGTATGTGTATGCAAATATACTGAAAGTTTGAATTATCACATTTAAAAATGGTAAACTTTAATTGTCAATAACTTTTTAACAAGCAACGAGCGACAGTTAAAATCTTTTGCATGTTACTTAGGATCATGACCTTGATAACATATGTCAAGATCTTGAAATCTATGAGGTCGCCAATTTTATTCATATTCCAATTACAAAATCATTTCCAATTACCATATTTTTTCCTAAGGAGAAAAATTTAAGCATTATTTTTGGGTCTGCAAACTGCTTTAAAGTTTAGGCAGACCACACCGATTAATATCTTAATCCCTAAAGCAAATTAATGGAATGAAGCGTCTAAAACTATAGCGCTCGCTTCGAGTTTAAGAGGAAAGGCGTGTTCAGTTTTAGAGTCAATTAAAAATTTAGAAAATTTTAGTTTCACGGAGTTGAAATCAAAATTGGAATTACGTTTTGGGGAGGGGTTATCACAAAATTTTTGTTCTTTTTACAAATCGGAAACAGAAATTTTGAGAAGATTATGTTTCTTTTGGAATGGAACTTGAGAAGTTAGCGCGTTTAGCTTATCCTGAATATCCTTTTTCGGTTCGTGATAAAATTTCCTGTGCGCAATTTGTATCGGCGATTTCGGATAATTTTGTGAAGGCTTTACAATTGGAAGGGATAATGTTATTGAGAAAAAGAGCCTCGTAAGCAGAAACTTCATGTTAAATACAATAACATACAGCAATTAAATACTTCATGTTAAATACCATAAAAACTATGAAAGAAAAAATTGACATGTATATAAAAGTTATATGAAAAGAAGAAAGTAGGATTTTAAATGTATAAGGAGTAGGATAGAGGAATAATCAATGAACGCAAAAAATAGGAAAATGCGATAGAGGACTAGAGTTTAGATGGACTACTGAGCTCTGACTAATAAAATCTTATCAGAAGTAGAAGAAGGTAGGAAAAGAAAAAATTAGGTAGAGATAATAATATGTTAGAGAATTTAGGGATTAAACATGGACTCAATGATATATACAACATTTTATTTGTAAACAAAGTAAAACAGGGAAAATAGGGTTAGAATTAGTAATGAAATGATACTATATTAATATATTAATGATAAATAATTATTTGTTACGCTCTGATTCTACCAGACATTCTAAATGTGATTTAGAAAATAGAGAACAACAAACATTGTTGTGTATAAAAATAAATATATTTTAAAATCAAAACAACTGTATTTTAATTTAAAAGAGAAAGGCAAAACAAGAAAATTGTTATAACTTGGATATCAGCGCAAAGTGATATTAAAGAGATAACAAATTAACGAGGAAAACAACAGGAGAAACATCAAATAGTGACATTAATATCCTAATTAAAGACTTCCGGAGCTATCGTTAAAAAAAATAGACAAAATTTTTTATTGTAAATGTTCTACATAGTCTCGATATCAATGCAGTATTTAAAATCTTCGTATAACTATTGAACGCTATCTGAAAATGCTTCTTGTGAAATTCTGTTCAGTTCTTATGTGACATTGGCTTGAATGTCTTCAATGTTGTTGTAACCTTTCATGTGCAACTTAAGGAGGGAGAGCATTATAGAACGCTAAAAATAAGGGAATTTTCGTGAACTTTTTTTGAAGAATTTACTTATCCAATCGCTTCCAAATGCTTCCCAATTTTTTAGTGCTTTTGCTTGTACATTAAAGTATTAAAAAAAATATTTTTAAATTAAGAAAAATGTTTATAAATTGTATATTATCAAAGAAATGTTGCGGCAGAATCGGCGCAAAACGGCACTCTGATTCCTATTGTATTCATTTGAAACAAAAATAGGAAAAATTTTTTACTCTTTATAGATATAATTTATCGATGAACCTAAAACAGTTGAAAAAGAATTTTGTAATTAACAAAAAAGCAGCTCTTGAAATAAAAATTCGATTTCCACTCATAAAAATCCATTTTTATATATGCAAAAACATTGTTTAAATAATTTTATGTTGTTTAAAATAATTTTATTTGTTTAAAATAATTTTATGAGTTTTATAAGTTCATCGACTAGTAATTATAATAAACTAAATGTATATAAAAGGATAATTCGATTGGTCAAATATAGTTTTTGATTATCAATTAAAAATATAATTCTTGCACAATTTGAAAAAAATCGTTTCGAGAAAAACGCGTTAAAGTTTTAGGTATAGACAATTATAAATTTATAGTTGTTTTCTACTAATCTGCTTCCTGGCTCATAAAGTAAACCTTCCGTTTTTTCGAATAAGTCATTCTGTTTAATTTGTTGTTGTTTACTAGCTGCCTGAGCCTCTTTATTATTACTTAGGCTGCGGCGCTCCTGTCTCATTATTTGCTCGGCGTCCTTACTATCAGCATATATTAGGACCTTAACTTAGTTTCCGCCCAAAAAATACTGAGAAAAAGCATTTATTGTAAGAAATTTATTTAAATTATTTCAATGAAAGTATTTTCCATCACTTTCTACAACTTTTTGCCATCTTTCTGGCAACTGGGCGATACCATCTCGATAAAACGATGTTTGTTTCGAAGCAATCCATTCGTCCACCCATTCTCGCACTTCTTCAACATTTCGGAAGCGTGTACCACTCAAGCCGTGCTGCATCGATCTGAACAAGTGGTAATCAGAAGGCGCTATGTCTGGTGAGTACGCT
>NW_022639695.1:131613-137624 GCF_010583005.1 Odontomachus brunneus
AATAACTTAGATAGAAGGCCAATTTCTAATATTTCCATTATCTTCAAAACAGCAAAGTAGCCTTTATTAAATATTTTAGCGTCAATATTGGCGGTGATATTAAGGCCAGAATGTGTGTATGCTTTGAAGCTAACCGCTAAATCGTACTATTAAAACTTTTATTCGCATTTTTTGTGTGGCCACCTTCTAATACATCTTTCATAGAAAGGTTTTTTCCGTTTTTTAAACAGATTTTTCGGAGCAAAGCCGCTGCAAGTCACTGTGCGCTCAGACCACGCCTTACGCGCTCGTACCTGCGTGCGAGAAATGGTCCTGTACGACCTTTTAGATTTTGAATTTCAAACCAAATTTTGGGAATATGTTCTATACATATAATATTATTAATTAAAGCAAAGAAAAGAAATTCGATTTTTGGTGACCCTTTATAGTGCTTTCCCCCCTTAAGTTGTGAAAAAAAAGTTACATAGAAGTCAACATAGTTCATATAGAACATTTTTCCTTATTAAACCATTATCTTCTATAGATTTTTTTGTGCAGAATTCGAATTCGTTGCTCAAATTAACATATGAACCATTATATATTACCATTTCAAAGTTACATACATTTGAAAACGCTAAAACATAGCCATTTTAATACTTTTAAATTAGAACACCTTCGAATTCTGATGTGATGGAAAAATTTGGATGACGGATTCGGCATGTCAAAACGGAATCATGTACTCTGCTTCTTGGATTTGAAATTTGCAGGCCTGTGTAATTGATAAACTAGGAAACAGAAAGTGTGTAAAGTAGTCAAAAAAACAAAGTTATATTGGTTCCGAATTTGAAAGAGTCTAACGCCTTGTTTTCTTCTTTATCAGCAAATTGGAAAAGAAAAAGAATTTGATTTTTCTCACAATAACCTTTTCCTGACAAACCTGCATTTTACTTTGTATTTAACAATGCGATAATTAATTATAGTAATTTTCATTACTGGTTACTTTCAAAACTATATTTGGCAATAGATAATCTCGTTGTCAATGGAGTATCAGTCTTTAATGTGGCATTATAAATATTCTCAGAATACATTTTTCCGTTCTTTATGATAGCAGAAGAAAAAGTAGGAGTTGCCATTTAAAAAAATAAAATTTATAGCTTAAATTAGATAGCCTTATTAGGTTATTAATATTCATATTTTATTATATCTTATCATACCATATTTTCTTCTTAAAAGATCACACTTTTATTTAGTTTAAAGCATTCATGTGCACGAGTTAAAATGAGACATTCTGTATAATGTATTTACATAAAAGTAGAAAAAAATAGATTTAAATATGTTTGGTACCTATTTTACGAGTGAAAACAAAGAATACACGGGAGCGAAATAGTTGGAGATACAAGTAATATGAGTAGAATGAGAAGGAAAAAGTGACTGGTGTAGAGAAGAGACCATTATTTGACTTGAATTGATGGAATTTTTATGTTAAAAATTACTTTTTAAAAATGTTATATACGTAAACTTTCAGTGAATGATCTAATAGAAATAAAATAAAATTGACTATTTAAATATTTGTCAAAACATTTACAGAAGAAATTATATGTCTACATGAAAATCTCAGATGAGATAAGCATTCGTAACAAATCAAATATATTTAACACGTGTCGTGAAATTTATTTGTAAGTTTATTTTTTAAAATACATTTGCAGATTAAAATCAGTTTTTGCGGAAATTTATTTGGTATTTACTGTGTGCTATTTACTGTATGCACGTATGTATACATGCATGTACATACATATATTTCTGTAATTAAAATTACAAGATTAATATTACAATAATTGAGAATACTAGAGTTTTAGAGTCTTTGTTTATATTTGTAAAACATGTACTTCATATATTTATACTTCATTTATAATTAGTTTCATTCATATACAACGTAGAAATTGATATCAGGGTGTCCCAGAACAATTTACGAAGCTCTTGTAAAAACGTAGAACGAGTAGAGATGAACATAAAAGTCCTACATCGTTTTGCAATATTCGCAATAATAATCGAGAAATTAATTGGGAAAGATTAAGGAAAAACGTATGTTGAATGGTCGGAGGAAGAGCGCTCGAGCCGTAACGCGAACCTAGTAATATAGCACACGGATGCCGGTGCGTAGTGAATGGAAGAACATCGCATCTCTGCCTGTGCTTATATCCAGTGATGCGATTTCGAGCCCATATACGCTGGCTAAGTATAGGCATTAGCGCGATGTTCTTCCAATCACCGTGTGCCGGCATCCGCGAGCTATATTACTGGATCGAGCGCTTTTCCTCCGACCATTTAGCACGCGTTTTCCCCAATTAATTTCTCGATTATTATTGCAAATATCGCAAAACGATGTGGGACATTTTGTTTACCTTAATCCACTCTACGTTCTCACAAGAGCTTCGTAGATTGTGCTGAGACATCCTGTATATGTTATATAATGTGTACGTTTTACGTTTTTTTGTATACGTTATTTATTTGTACGTTATATATTTATACTTATAATAATGTAATGTGTTTGAATGTATTCCTTTGAGATCATTAAAACAATTTTTTTGTAGTAATGATACATCAAATATCTATAATTGTTGATTAACCGGCTTGAAAAAGTCAGGGATAATCTCAATTAATTAAATTTTTTTTTTTTTTATACTGTTGGATTGTGTTGACTTTTTTGAAAGACTAATGTCATTCTGTAAACATACTTTACAAATAAATTGTCTTACATGAAAATTTTTCGTCTCAGACGATACTTGCCGGTCTGACGAGTTTACCTGTGCGAATAAGCACTGCATCCAACAGCTATGGGTGTGCGACAATGATAATGATTGCGGGGACAATAGTGACGAGAAAGCTTGCGGACCGATAACTTGTCATCCAAACACTGATTTTGCGTGCTCCGAGAATTATTGCATAACATCGCGATGGAGATGTGATGGCGACTACGATTGTCCTGATCGTTCCGATGAAATAGGATGCAAGGTATTTGATATTTTTTACTAATAGTTTAACGGCGTACTTATATCGAAACAATTTTCAATTGCGGTTGACAGATTTCGAGAGTTTGTTTGAACTGTTAACACTAGAACTACCGACAATTAATGATCTATTTATCAGAGGGAGCTATCAAAATAACCGATTCAAAAAACATTTCAAAGAAAAAATGGTTATTTATTTATTTTTTAGTTTTATATAGTATCAATTTAAAATATAAAATGCACTATTATACATTTCTCAGTAGTACTTATATAATACTACAAAATCATTTTGCTTGCAGTTGTAGTTATAATGTTAAAAAGATGCAAATTCTTGTATATCAATTATTTTTGTACATCTAAGTTTACATAACTTGTATTAATTAAGAGAATATAGTCTAGAGAAATCGAGCACAGATATTTAAACTATAGCAAAATAATAATGTTTGGCAGTAATATAGAGTTGATTTTTTGACTTGGAAGATAGATTTATCTCATACAATGAAAATTCGGAAAAATATTCGACATGTGCGGCATAACATTATTATATAACATTATTATATAACATTGTAAAACATTATTATCCTGTTATAGTTTAAATATTTGCACTAACATCTGATCGACACTCATTAGGCTGTATTTTTAATTTACAAGAGAAATACCAGGTGACTGCTCCGGGGATTTTGATGTGCTTTTTACAGGCTGTTCTTGGGCGAAAAAAAACGACATGTGTCCGACCGTTTCAGACAATGGGCCATAGTTTCGAAAAAATCGATTTTTAAAAATGACTCTAGTCGGCCGCGGCACACTTGATACGTTCGATCGTCACTATTGAACAGCAGCAGCGGTAGCGCAGTAGGTAGACGGTAGGAAGACATTGGCTTCGTACACAGTAGGTCGTGTGTTCAAATCTCGCTTCGCATTTTTTTTATTAAAAATTTCTTATCTGCAATTATTTATATTATTGTAGGTATATACGAAAAAGATTATTTATTTAATTATATTGATATATTTTTCTTATAAATAAAATTTGTAAAATTTTAAATAATTAATGTAATAATTTGAAAAATCTGAATAAAGAAATATTATCTTTATAAATTTCATTTTAATTTAATGTTATTAATTTTTATTACTTTTTGATTCTAGTGAAATTTTATAAATTTGTAAATTAGTAAATAATTAAATATTCATGTGTGGAATAATTATTATTACCGTCGTTGTCGTCATCGTCGTTGTTGTTATTCATATGGACACATAAATAAAAATGTAATAAAAATGTGAGTGATCACGAGCGACATATCGAAAAATTTTCTAATAATTTTCTCAAATAATATAGAATCGTTAAAAAGTGATATAGCATAAACTTCACAACCTTTGGTTATTATTGCGTGATTGATAAGAACAAAAAGAAAAATTCGACAACAAATAAGAGAACAAATTATCTATTAATTTGAAAATTTATAAACTTTTATTACAATCAAAAAGTAATAAAAATTAATAATATTAAATTAAGATGAAATTTATAAAGATAATAATATTCTTTATACAGGTAATAATATTAATATAAGATAATAATATTAATATAAGATAATAATATTAATATAAGATAAGATAATATTTCTTTATACAGATTTTTCAAATTATTACAATAATTAAAAATTTTTTAATTTTTTAATTTTCTTTTACAAAAAATATATCAACATAATTAAATAAATAATGTTTTTCGAGTATATCTACAATAATATAAATAATTATAGATAAGAAAAAATTTTTAATAAAAAAATGTACAAGACTAGATTTGAACACGCAACCTACTGCATACGAAGCCAACGTCTTACCTACTGCGCAACCGCTGCTGTTGTTCAATAATGACGGTCGAACGTATCAAGTATGCCGTAGTTATTTTTAAAAATCGATTTCTTCGAAACTATGACCCATTAGCCAGACACGTGTCGTTTTTTTTTCGCCCAAAAACAGCCTATAAAAAGCATATCAAAATCTCCGGAGCAGTTACCTAGTGTTTCCCTTGTTAGTTATATAATCTGCTTATTAGTTACTTAACATAATCTGTTTATATAATTTGTTCTTATATTACTGTAATTGTAAATTGTTAATATCAAAAAATATTTCTTTATAATACGATAGACGCTAATAGAATGATATTGCATATACAAGATGTTCCAGACTTTTCTTTATGTTTTGTGAAAATGTAGAACGGTTGGAGGTGAACATAAAAGCTCCATATAGTTTTGCGACATGCGCAATAAGTTTTAAAATATTAATAAAAAAAATTGGTGAATGATTACGCACGATATGGTAAATGAGCTGCAGTGGCGCCATCTATCGTTGTATACTTATACATTAAGTGAAATTGAACAAAAATGTTCTTCACCATTTTGCAAATTATTACATATATTTTTAGATATTAATTAAAGAAAATTGTTACATGATTATGTACCACAATGCACAAATTTTCCTTAATTAATATCCAAAAATCTATGTAGTCATTTGCAAAATGGTAGAGGATTTTGCTCATATTTAACTTAAGGGGAGATATACACCTAGCATAGTCGAAAAAATCGATTTTTTTTTTGCATTTTCTTGATGCTTGAGGTCTCAAGAATATCTGGTTAAAATTGCAAGTCAATATCTCGATAAATAACGAAGTTACAGCCGAGAGAGTAAACCGTCTCCGAGAGCGCGCCGTACCGCCTGTTTTGCGGCCGAGCCGAGAGGCAGCGACCCTTCGAAGAGAGCGTGTCTAGACCTGTTTTACGATTCTATTGTGTTTTCGGGCGTGGTCGGGTCCAGGTATAACGGAAATATCACACGACCGTTATTCTTTGCCGGAAATTGGACGCGTTTCGTCAGTAGCTTGCCGTTCGTGCAACTGTGCGTTACAGTGAGTTTTCGTCTGTGAATACATATTCTGAGGAAAATGGATAACAGATATAAAGGTTCTCGGGAAGCTCATCAATCCGGATCTTTTCGCAAAGATCGAAGCAAGAAGAAGATACCGCCCAAAAA
>NW_022639695.1:137699-149976 GCF_010583005.1 Odontomachus brunneus
ATGACAAGTACTAGATTATAGTATCTAATTTAATAATCTTTTTGGTTTTTTTTGTTTCAGATGATTTTTGAAGAAACGCCAGTGGGTACCGTTTACCCGGATTTTTTTACGGCGCTCCAAAGATTATACCACAACCTCGTCAATTTTTGATTTTTTTTAATAAAAAAAATTGGACATATTCCTGAATGTGTATACTTTTAGATAGAAAAACCCCCAATCCGAAATTTCAAATAGTTTTCCTTAAAAAAATTCACAAAGATGACCTTTTTTTCCGGCTCCTAGGTGTATATCTCCCCTTAATGCATAAGTATACAACGGCAGACGGTGCTATTGCAGCTCATCTACCGTATCGCGCATGATTATTCATCAATCTTCTTTAATTAATATCTTGACTATTATTGTGAATATCGCAAAACGGTATAATACTTTTACATACACCTTGACTTGTTCTACATTCCCACAAAATAGGCGGAGGAAAGTCTGGGACACTCTGTATAGTGCATCTGACGCAAGATAAGCTAATGCATTAGTATGTGTATGTGTGTGTGTGTGTGTGTGTGTGTGTTGTGTGCAGGTAGAATTGATCTGAATTAAAAATATCTTACTATTTCTCAAATGACCACGTAAAATTTCGAGAAATTAATGAAAGAAGATTGATGAACTAGTACGCACGAAGCGCTGTGAAACGAGTTTATCGAAAATGATTAAAAATGACTATTTCTAACATGGGAACTGCAACTGTAAATCATTGATTTGACTGAATTTTGGTCAGTAAGTAGGTAGGGAATAAAAAAAAAATTGATATTTGTTTTGTCCGTTTGCTTAGACACTTGATTGTTTTCAAGTTATCCAACAATAATATTAAGACACCTCATTGAAAGCTGGTTTGAGTTCTAAGTGGACGCAATTGATTCTTTGGGGTTCAATTATATAAGAAAACTTTGATTGTAGACCGCTTGGAAGTAAAATGTTCGTTGTATGTAGTATAGAAATACAATTTTTTAAAATTACGAATTTTTAAAATTACATTTTTTTAAATTATAATTTTTTGAAAGTATAAATTTTTAAAATTATATATACATACGTACACAGTGAGAAGTTCTGTACTATATCCGCATACTTTCCGTATACATTTCGCACTTTTCCTCACATTTTTTGCAGAACTAGCAATTTTTTTACTGTATCAAGTATATCTCTATACCCTTCTACAAGGACTATATATTGAAATTATTTTATTCTATAGCGGTTCTGTAGCGATTTTATAGCAATATTGTATAAATTCTTTTTTTAATATTATAAAATTAAAAATATTAATAAAAATAACTAAAAGAATATTATTTTAAATTAATATTTTAGTTTAAAGTATTTAATGATATCTCTATAAAAAGAATGTGTGATATATAAGATATCCCAGATTCTCTTTCGCAATTTTTGTGGAAACATAGGAATGCTCGGCTCGAGCATTCAGCGCTTTTCCTTAATCTTTCACAATTAATTTCTCGACTATTATAGCTAATAGTACCCGAAGCGCTAAGCGCAATATTACGCATTTAGCGCTTCGAGCGGCAACATATATACGGTTCTTTATTTGTGTGCACTGCGCCGCACGCACTGTAGTTAATGCTGCCTGTGTCGTAAATGTGACACCTCTGACCTCAACCCGTTCTACGTTCTCACAAAAATTGCGGAGGAGAGTCTGAGACACCCTGTATATACAGAATGTTTACGAAATATTTAAAAAAAGAATTTAGATAATATTTCTCTTGTCAAAATAAAGAAAAAAGTTTATATTCTCTCTAAATTTCTTGAAGTAAAAATCTTATTTGGAAAATAGAGTAACAGTCGAGTCATCTAAATGTGACTTCAAGAGTGACTTCTCATTCTTATAAAGTGAATTTCTTCACTCTGTATTGTGGAGTGGAAATTTTCACTCGGTGCCGTGGAAGTAAATTTTCGTTCAACAAATGAAATGACGACCGTCACTCAAGTTAGAGTGACTTTTCACTTGTATGGAGTGAATTTTCAACTCGTAAAAGAGTGAATAATTTTCAAATGGCGTATATACTGTCATAAGATCATCCCCATCAGTTAATAACAGTGGCTCGGTAGGTAAGGCAAATGATTCAAGAACAGAAGCTGGTTTTCTCTCTCTCTTTCTCTCTCTCTCTCTCTCTCTCTCTCTCTCTCTCTCTCTCTTTCTCTCAAGTCTCATTATATGGTTAGCGAATTTTTCCAAGCTTATTATAAGTGGAATTAACTAAATAGTACACCATTAAAAAGATTGTGCAATAATCAGAGGTCTAACAACCACAAACAGGATAGAACTAAAGATTTTCCTTTTTACCTAATCATAAAAATTCACTATACTTGCAGTGAAATTTTCACTTTAGTTGGAATAAAATATTCACTTTTATGAAAAGTAAGATGTTACTCCATTCAAAGTGGCAGTATTTTCACTATCGCTTGGAGTGAATATCTACTTATTTAGAGTGAAACTTTACTCCAAGAAATTTAGAGAATAGTAAATTTATATAGTAAATTTATAAAATATAAAGTTTACGTTAACATTTTATTAAATAATTATCATATGTAATTTAAATAATATGTAAATCATATGTAATTTAAATTAATTTAAATAACAAATATTCAAAATGACCGCAATTTGATTGAAGACAAATATTGATACGCCGGGGTAAAGTTGTCGAACCATTTCAAATGTTTGCAGACGGTTCCATGTAGCCTCACAAACATTAATAATACATTGGCGAAACATCTTCCTTATTAATAATTTGCGAATACACTAAATGTTTTAACCTTTATAGTGCACTGTGGGGTCAAATAGATACTAGAAAAAATAAATAAATAAAATAAATAAAGTAAATCTATAAAATAAAAAATAAAATATAATAAAATAAATCTATATACTTTGGAAAAACTGTTTTCTTTTTCTTATAAAAATCCTAATTTTGATATTTAAAATAAATACTTTTTTTAAAAATTCTGCTATTGTACTAATTTTTTTCTTAAAGAGATATATCTTGAGAGTAGTTTCTTAAAATTTTACCTTGAAATATCAAAAATTGTTGCAGTTATGAATTTTGAAGTAAATCAAGTCATTTTTCGTGTTTTTTGGGCTTTCCAATTTTTTTTCTTCATTTAAAATCAAATTTCGTCTAGAAAAATTATTCCGTCATATAAAAAGATGTTTAATATATCCTGGAAATATATCCTGGAATTTTTTTAAATAAAAAAAGCGAATAATTTTATTGCAACATTTTTGTAGTTGGGGTCGCGAAAGACCCCAGTGTGCCCATTATGTGATTCTACTGAAGTGTACACAATAAGGGTTAAATGTAAATAATGACACTCAACGACAATTGTTCACAATTACTATCATCGTTAGGAAGGAAGGAGAGTAGTAACGACGGTTTTTTTTTACATCGACTTATAAAATGGACTACGCAACGTAAATCGAAAATAAGTATCAGTGGGACAAGGACGAATTCGTGGCCAATATCTGTTTTTTTTCTAGTCAGTGCCAATCAGATTCATTAGATAGAGACAGAGGTAGTCGCGGCCACTTACTATTTCACTTACTTCTTGGACCCTGTTTCATATACGAACAAAGGCTACGTTCCGAAATTCATTGCCAGTACTGAAAATCTATAATTAATGTCACATATATTATAGCACTGGCAGTGAATTTCGGAACGCAACCAAAGTAAGGGATAGCACAGTCCATACTATAGGTTGTATATACTATAGGTATTTTTTTAAAAAGCAACTTACAGCGTTATCTCTTGCGCAATACCCGAACTATCTACTATTAAGGTCCCTGTCAATCGTACCAAATTTCATCAGCATGTATGTTATATTTTAGAAGCTACATCGTTTTTGTGTTGCTAGTTTTTTTATCATTATTATTTTTGGAAAAAGTTTTGGAATAACGGTATGCGATAAAATCGATTTATTTTAAACTTGAGAATTTGACGATTTGTTTCAAACTCGGGAAAAATATATTTGAAACGTACGAAATGATTGGAAAAGCATTCGACGATACTTCTCTGAGTCGTTAAAGCATTTTTTCCTTGCGATTGCGTGATGACAAAAAAGATTGATGATGAAAGGAGTGAAAAGGAGAATTGACTGATTGGACTTAACATTGAAGTTGTTTGCATCAGACCGAAAAATGATAAGAATAATAGTGGAACAACTCTATATAGACAAAGAAATAATTAATAATTATACAATTAATTTATAATTAATAATTGTACAAGATTTAAGGAAGAGGAAGTTGTGCGCATGTTTGTACCGCATGCCTTAAGGCAATGTTGCTAGGCTCGTTTTTGTAGAATACTCTTTTCTTCTAATTGCATGCATGAAACTGCAAATGCTTTTACAGCGTGAAAGTATAAGCGATAATGAATGCTGGAAACTAAAAAGTAGCATCGAAATCAACAATTTATTTATTTACTATTAAAAGCATCGTATTTAGCTTCATGTGAAAAATTTAGCGCTCATATGTATAGTATGTATAGTATGCGCGTAAAATGTATAGTTTTCGACATAGAGACGACTTTCAGGAACACTATGAGGTCATCGTGAGTGGATTTTAATAGATAGTTTAAATAAAAAGAGAATTCCGGTAATAAACGATCTGTATACTAGCGTTTGATGGGTCGTGTGATAAAAAAGCTGTATCTTGGAAACGAACACGATACGAGGACGGAGACAATCGTCAAAATGTTACATTTGATAAGCGCCAACATGTTCGCACTACCATTGCGCCGCAGTATTTTTTTCATATATCGTTTCGTCACAGATGTTATGCAGTGTATGTGCTACGTTGTCACTTCAGTTTTCTTACACATAGACGTTACGTAAATGTGAATGTCACGTTGCTGATATTCGCATTCTCTCCCAAATAGACCTTTGCGGTTTTTCTCATGAATTCTTCAAACCGCTTGTGTACTGGGTGCATCAAAGAAAAAGTTTTTTAGGGTAGAGTGTTATATGCATATGTGTAGTTTGCGAATATTGTTTAGAAGAGAATATGTTACCTAATATCCCAATGAAAAATTGGTAAAAATGCCGAATAGAAGATCATCCTCCAATGGTCTTGATGTTGACATATATTATCAAGGATATCCTCTTGAGTAACAATCAAGAAGTTTTAATCGTGACTCATTGTTTATTAAAAAGTTATTAACAAAAAAAGTTCAATAAATAATACGTAATTATTCAACACTGTGTATGTACAATAAGTTTAACTCGATGTATATATCTAAAATAGTACACGTAAATACGCGGGAGAGGGACTCCGCCCCTCCCCCCGCATCCCTTTCCCATAAAAACTAACTCAACTTAACCCATCTATTGAAATATGGTAAACTGTACATATATATGTAACCCATTCTTTATATTTTCATACATAATTTATCAATGAAAATAACATGAAAATATACGGTTTACCATATTTCAATAGATTAGATTAGAGTTAGTTTTTTTGGGGACGGGGTGCGGAGGGCCGCAACCGGTTCCCCTTCCACACACACACACACACACGCACTGCTCGCCAGCAAACGCGCTCGCCAGCAAGCGCGCTCGTCTGCCCGACAGGACGGGCTCGCGATGGGGGGTGAATATATACAGGGTAAAAAAAAAGTCTGGAAACGGTCGAATATCTCGAAAACAAACCATTTTATAGAAAACTGTTTCAGATAAAAGTTGTTTGGTTCGAAGGGATCTATAAAAAAGTGTAATTGATTTGACCTTGAATAGTCATTTGAAGGTCGTATGAAGGTCATCTTCAATTTTTTAAATGGAATACCCTATATATTATTACATATTCTTATAGCTTATCTCGAGAACTTTCCAAAATACTATAATAAAATATTTTTTCGTTAAGAACTTTTCGAGTAATAACACTTGAAATTTCCAGTACTTTGATATAGAATACAAAATATCGTAAAATATTCATCTTTCGATTATCTTGCCTTAATGCTTTTTTGCACAGAATAATGAGACAAAATAATTGGCTTAAAAAAACAAAAAATTTTTTACATAATAAATATAAAAAAATTTTTTGTGCTTTTTTTTGCCAATTAATTGAAAAATACAAGACAATTTTATACTCTCTACAAAAGTAATGTTATCAAAAGGTTTACGCCACGAATGATTAATTATTCAACATATGTGGTTTTGGCTATAATATATTTATAAATTAAATATATTACTAATATATTAGTTACATATTATTAAATACAAAATAAAATAATTAGAGAAATACAATAATATTGGAAATTTATAATAACTCACAATAATGTTGAAAAAAATTATAATAACAAAATTATTATACACAAAAAGCACTTGGCGTGCCCTTTTTTATAGGCAAACGGTTCTCTTATTTCAATAATAATTAAAATATTACATTAATTATCGATGTAATATAAAAAAAGGCATACCAAGTACTTCTTGTGTAAGTTATTATAATTTTTATCAACATTATTATTTCTCTAATTATTTTGTTTTTTATTTAATAATATATTACTAATATATTAATAATATATTTAATTTATAAATATATTATGTAGCCAAAACCACATATGTTGAATGATTACCCAGATAGCATAGAGATGAACAGAAGTTCTTAGAGAATTCATTTTAAAGAATAGATATAGAATTAGAAAAATAAATACCCGAAGAATTCTTGAAGAATTAACCACAGTAAGTTCGTCTTGAAATATTCCTTAGGACTTTATTATAGCGAATACTTCGCAACTTAATTCCTAGAACACTTTGAGAATTCATTAGGAATTAGGGCTAAGGCAGAGAACGAGACGTAAACGTCGTAGACATAAAGTAAGGCAGAGAAAAACGTAAGCGTAAGGTTAATAGCCTTTCATGATTTACGTTTATGTTTTTCTCTGCTTTATTTTACGTCTACGACTATGACGCTTATGTCTCGTTCATCTCCCTTAGCCCTTACAAATGTTTTGTTTATAGCAAATATTTTTTGCGCCTATATTCAGTACATGCCAGTGAGTGTATAATAATTAATTTACATATTTACATATAAATTGTTTAATTTATTGTTATTCGCAGCTATTTATATTTTGTGGAATTAATTATATAGTTTTATATAATAGGGCAAAGAGAGGGAATTGGTGTTAAAATAACTTTTGATATATAAAATTTTCACCTGTATCAATAATAAATATATTTATGCGAAGTATATTTTATCCTTAAGTTTGTATTCATGTTTCTAAAATCCATATATAGTTCTAACAAACTCAATCGCATTATTTGAAAGCCATTTATTTTTGGATTTTGAATTACATATTTGAAAGTGCGCTTTATTTACATTTGAAGCTCAGTTAGAACAGTATATATAACAGTATAACAGTTATAACAGTTATAACAATATAGTATCCAGCGAAAAATGATTCGTTGATTGACGTCAAAATGACATCAAATAGACGTTGAAATCGTCAAATCGACGTCAATTTGATATCATTTTGATGTCAATCAACGAATCATTTTTCACTAGGTATATAGATGTCACAAACATGAAGTCTTAAATAGTTCAGTAGAAAGAGCGGTTGTCTGGCAAGCGGAAGACCCGAGTTCGATCCTAGCCGAGTCTGATGTTTTTCATCTCATATGGCATTAAAAGTGGACATCTACAGATACACACAAGAGCAGTAGTACTTCCGACCAAAGTTTCTGATCTTTCTTTCGTGTGGGTACAATAAAATTTATTAAATCCGAAGAAATCTTTTTGAGTTGAAGTAATTTTATATGAATACTCTAAGAAATTCTGAGGAACTCCAATCATGGTGCATGTAACTTCCTAAATCATTCTTATAGTATTCTTCCACGAATTCCTAAGGAAGTACAATTCAGGAAAGGAGAAAACTTTAGGAACACTTAAAAAATTTATCGTGCTATCTGGGTAATCATTCGTACTTGGCGTAAGTCTCATCTCTTGATATCACTACTTTTGTAGAGAGTATAAAATTGTCTTGTATTTTTCAATAGAATATTTGCGAGAATACAATTAATTTGAGTAAGGTTGTTTTAATAATATTTTTTTAAATATCTTTTAGCTGAACTTTTGTTGTAATTTATTTATAACGATCTTTTTGTAAAGACAAATAATGCTAACGCGCGTGCACTTAGCTTCTTTTTTATACTTTTTTTAAAAAAGTATATATATATATATATATGTCCGACAGTACAAAATACAAAAAAAAGACATTGCATGCGGTCGTCTCGTCGGCCGGTCTCAAATGTTCGCCGCGGGCGCAAAAAGTACCGATATGAGAACCTTAGTCTATTCGGGTACGCCGCCTCGGTGAAAGTGCCATGTTGTGCCTTATATCGAACAAACCTACCTTTTTACAAAAAAGGTAAAAAAGACGCCAAGTTTACGCGCTTGTTTGCACGAGTGGAATTATACAAAAATTAGTGTTTCTATAAAAAACATTTTATTTGTAAAATAACACATTTAAAAAATATTATTTATAAGAAATATTTTGTTGTTTAAACTTCTATTTTCTACAAAAACGTGACATTAGATAGTTAGGAGGTAAAATTCCTCTTTAGGGAAGACAGCTCCAATGACCTTGATCTTGATATGTATTATAGAGATCACTCTCTTGTATAACAAACAAGAGGTCTTAGCCGTCGCTCGTTCTTTATTAAAAAGTTATTTTTAAAAGAATTTGAAAAAACTGCAGTTTAGGCGAGTTAGCTCCAATTTAATTGATTTTGACATACACGGTCAGTCCGAAAAGTTCCGGGACTGATTTTTTATGACCGACAAGTGGCCCCATCTATTGGACACCTAAATGACTTTTTAGTAGGAACATTCATCTGTAAGCGGTAGTTTTTTTTTCAGTCAGTTACGATCATTCTATATTGAGTAATACATTTTTTAATTTACTTAGATATCTTACACTGTCAAAAAATTATCATGATCGACAATCAACTGCCTTTTCTTTCTTTTGGTTCTGTAGTTCTATCCTTTTTATCTTTCTTCTTCTTTTGTCATATATAATTTTTTCGCATACATAAGAATGGATTTTTATGAATAAAAATCGAACTTTTGATTCAAGGGCTGCTTTTTTGTCAATTACAAAATTTCTTTTCAACTTCTTTAGGTTCATCGACAAATATGTCGATAAAGAGTAAAAATTTTTCCTTATTTTGGTTCTAGACGAATGCAACAGGAGCCAGAGTGCATATCATTTTGCGCCGCCTCTGCCGCTACGCTCAACATTTCTTTCACATACAATTTATAAATATTTTTCTTAACTTAATATTTTTTTAATACTTTAATGTACAAGCAAAAACATTACAAAGTTGGGAGCAATTGATAAGTACATTGTTCAAAAAAAATTCACGAAAATTACTTTATTTTTGACGTTTTATAGTTATTTCCCCTCTTAAATTGACATATAAGTCAAAATTATAATTTTGAACTGCGTAATGAAATATTGTCTAAAATAAAAATTACTTATGAAAAAGATGTGATATCCGAACAAACCTACCTTTTTATAAAAAAAAAAAGATAAAAAAGATGTCAAGTTAATGCGCTTGCACGAGTAGAATTATATAAAAATTAATTCTCTTCATTTTTTTTTCTTCTTTACTTCTAGTTTCGTTTTCTCTTCTTATATACAATCTTTTCTCAATTTCTATTGATCTCTTTTTATATTTTTTATATTTTTCTTTAAATCTTTTTGCTTCAGTTATTACCTCCTTCACTATTTTTATCAGCTTTTTCTTAAATTTCTCTAACTCTTTCTATTTCTTTTTCCTAATTTTCTCTAGTAGTTTTCTTCTTCTTCCTCTTCCTCTTATACTTTTTGTTGTCTTGTTCCAATCTCCAAGCTCTTTTCCGGTTCTCTTTCTTTTCTTGTATGTTCTTCCTAATTTCTTTTACTATATTTGATGACATTACTCCAACTTCTTATATATCCTTTCACTATCCTCTATTGTTTTTTCTTCTGATGTTCTGTCTTTTTAAATCATTTTCCTATATTTTTTCTTAAACTCTTTTTCTCTTACTCTTTTCTTATCTTCATATGTTGTTACTTTCTCTTCCGCTACTGCTTTATTTCTATTCATATATCTTTGATACACTATGCATTTTCTATCATTGGTTTTATGTTCTTCCTTACAATTTATACTTTTCTTTATTACTATATTTACCATAAAATTTGTCACTACATACTACATACCACATCACGTCTTATTGATAATCTACCTAAGCCTCCATAAATACTCAAGTCTTCTGGCATCTCATTTCCTTTTATTGTTACTACTATGGGTCTGGTGGTCTCCTATTCATACTTCTTTTTCTTTTCGTTATATACTTTTTTCTTTAGCCTTCCTATTGCTTCTACTATTTCTATCTTATCTGATGCTTTTGTTAGTTCTTTTGTTAGTTATGCTATCTCAGTTAGTAATTATTGCTTTATCTTTTATATTCCTGTTTATAATCGTATACTCAAATCGTATACTCTTTCCCTTTTTTAAATTATCAAATACATATCTAAGGCTCTATAAGTAACACTCAAATTAATCGATAAATAATACATACATATGTTGACACTGCAAATATTATTATCCTCCCCATCATATATATGCACTAATATCCAGTTTTCTTAATGCCTTATTTCTTGATTAATCTTCTTTAAATTCTTTTGCCTTTTCCCTAGCCATTTCTTTCTTTTCATCCATTGACATCTCTAACTTCTTAAGCTGCGTTCGCTTTAGGCACTTATGCGCTGTAAGCATCATTCTACCTTCTTCCCGTATGTAATGAGCGATAAAGATAAAATAACGCTTACAGCATGTAAGCGCCCAAAGCAGCCTTAAACTCGTCACTTACTCTTATCACTTTTTCAAACGCTCTACTACGTTTCTTTTTCTGTACTTGAACAAAGCCTTCAGTGTCCTCATTTCCTATTTCCATTGATTTCTCACTTTTCTCATTCCTAATTGGTTCTTTTCAATCTGAATCCTCAACTATAATTGGTTCCTTGCTTTGTTTATCTCCCACCTCTATTGGTCCATTTTTTCTAGCATTCTATCCTTATTGTTACCTCTTTTCTCCTTCTCTATCTGTATGCCTGTCTATTTCTCCAAGTTAGTCCTAACATTTCCTTTACTGTTGCTTCTTATTTTCTTTCCTAGTTTTCTTTTTGCCATTCTTATTGTCCTATTCTTTTCTTCTTTTTCTATTAAATCTTTTTTTTAGTAATAAATTTTTCAAAATCTCCTTCTGTTACACTATTTTTCCTTTTATTTATTGACTCATTACTCTTGTCTTTCTTTTCCTCTACTATTTTGCTTCTCTCTTTTCCTTCTACACTAGCTTCCTTGGGCATAGCCCTTCCTAACCTTTCTACATCTATTTATTTCTTTTTTTTAACCCTTTGCTTAATTAGGCGTCTAAACTTCTCCGCCACAGCAATACTTGACAATCGCTATATATTCTACTTGCGTGCTCAGCAATGGGTGTCTAATTGTTATTGTTTAATAACTTGAAAACTATCGAGTGTTTGAGCAAACGGCAAAACATAAGTTAAACATTTTTTAATTTCAGATTTACATAAAAAATTCTTACATTTTTATGCTTAATCCAAATCAATGCCAAATCGAATCCAAATGCCAGCCAAACCGATGATTTATCTCGTGCATTTCCTTTGTGGATAGTCCTTTGTGAAATGGATATCAGCTGGCACTTTCCTTACGGAAAAATACTATTGAGATTCAATATTAAGTATTGAAGTTGTGATATTTAGTATTAAAGTTATATTGAGTATTCAGAGTTAGTATTAATCAATTACTAAAGTATTGAGTGAGTTATAAAGTATTAATAAATATTGAGTATTGAGAGTTAGTATTGGTCAATACTTAAATATTTATATAGTTAAGTATTGATGCAGACTTTTTTTTTGTTAAGGCAGAGGAAATGCATTACGCACACCCCCATGGAGGGCGGGGCCTTCTTGGGGGTAATGTGGAATCTCCCCCTTCCTAAAACAGGGAGAGGAGGCCTACCCACTAACCTCTGCCAGGCTTCTTGCGGCTACGTGAGGGCGTCCCGGGAACCACTTGCGCATAACTTCCGAGACGCCCTCGGCCGCTCAGGCGGGCCGTACAGGCAGATCCTCTATCCTGGGCCGGGGGAGGGGGAAATGCTCCCCCCTCGAGCCTTTTCCATTCCTTATTCTCTGCGGCGAGACGTGCCCCCCCCCCCCCC